>NC_053038.3:223475456-223778486 GCF_002575655.3 Aegilops tauschii subsp. strangulata
GCCACGCTCGGCAAGCCGAAGGGCATGCGAACGTAGCTGTGCGGTGGACCCTCGCAACGGCCCACACGCGAAGGACAGAAACGCTCCTGAGAAGCGACCCTGTTGAGCCCTGGGACGTCGATGCAGAGACGCAGCCCGGCATCCTCGCCTGGATGGGGAGCTGCGCCTTGTGTGCGGCTGTCGCCACACATGGCTCTTGCGTCTTGCAGTTCCTGAGTGGTCTTGGCGATGAACACCTGAGTGGTGGGCACTCCTTGCCCTGTGTTCTCCTCAGGGAAATGTGTCGCGAAGCACGCCTCCAAGTGGTGCCCGAGCGCCTCCCTCGTGAGGTTGACAAGGTCTGAGGCCCTCCAGAAGAGAGCCCCTGAGCCCTGCCTGAGGAGGGCGCCGGGCATGCCTTCCTATGCGATGGAGGGAGGCGCCCCTGGGACGGACGCTGATCGTGATGAGGCTCCTACCGCGACGCCATCCTCCTGAGGTCCTGCGCGGCCCAGCTGCTTCTTCTTGGGGTGGCCTTCGGAGGGCCCTCACTTCTGCTGTCGGGGTCGTTGATTGCTGCAGCCTAGAAGGTGCGCTCGAGGGAGCACACCGCATCTCTTTCTTCACATGGGACCGTGATGATTCCGCCGCTTCTTGGCATCTTGAGGACGTTGTAGCCGTGATGGGTGACTGCCATGAACTTGGCCAGGGCCGGATACCCGAGGATGGCGTTGTACGGCAGGCAGATGTGCGCAACGTCAAAGTTGATGAGCTCGGTGCGGTAGTTCTTGCGCTCTCCGAAGGTGACAGGCAGGCGGACCTGCCCTATCGGTGTGGTGGAACCGTTGGTCACTCCTGAGAAAGGCTTGGTAGGCTGGAGCTGCTCATATGGCACTTGGAGGTTGTCGAACGTGTCGACGGACAGGACGTTGAGCCCTGCGCCGCCGTCGATGAGGGTCTTGGTAACCTGCACATTGCTGATGACTGGGGAGCACAGCATTGGGAGGGCGCCAAAGGTGGCCGCGCACTTGAGCTGATCTGCCGAGTTGAAAGTGATGGCGCATTGGGACCACTTGAGCGGGCGCGTGGCCTCGAGCTTGGGGAGCACTGCGTTCACCTCGCGAGCGAACTTTTTGAAGATGCGCTGGGAGGCTGGGGCCTGGGCGCCGCCCAAGATGCAGGCGATTGCACGCGGCTCCTGGAAGCCCCCAGCCCCCTCGTCCTGGTGATGATCGTCGTTCCTTCTTGGTGGTGGCGGCAGCGGGGGAAGACCGGCGTTGCCCTGAGGGAGATCCTCACGAGGCTGGTCCCTCCAGACGCCCTCGCGAGGATGGTCCTGCCAGCAGTCCTCACGAGGCCTGTCGCGCCATTCCTGGCATGGGCCACGGTCGTCCCAGTGTCCGCCTCCACGTCCTCCTCCACGGCCGTAGCCCCGGTCACTACGCTCGGGGCATCGACCGAAGCGTCCTTCTCATATGGCTCTGAGCTCTTGACAGTCACTGGTGTTGTGGGTGTTCAGGTTGTGGAAGGCGCAGAACGGTCGGCTATTCTTGGATGACTCGGGCTGATCTCTGCCCCGCTTGGTGTCGGGTTCTGCTGCAAGCAATGCCGCTTCCTTGCGCTTCACGTCCTTGGCCTTGGCTTTCTTCTCTTCTGCTCCCGCGGCTGGCAGCTCGAGGAGGGAGAGGCACCCCTCCTCAGCTCTTGCGCACTTGGTCGCCAGGTTGAAGAGCTCGTGAGATGTGCGCAGCTCCTCATGGATAGCGAGCTCTTCCTTCATCTTGACGTCACGGACGCCGTCTGAGAACGCGGAGATGATGGCCTCGTCCGTGACCTTGCGGATCTTGAGGCGAGTGTTGTTGAAGCGCTGGATGTACTTCTGGAGGGTCTCCCCTGGCTGTTGCTTGAAGCGGTGCAGGTCACCTGCGGGCGGCGGGCGGTCGCGAGTGCCCTGGAAGTTGGCGATGAAGCGGTCGCGCATCTCGTCCCAGGAGGAGATCGAGCCGTGCTGCAGGTTCAGGAGCGAAGAGCGGGCTCCATCCTTGAGAGCCATGGGAAACCAGTTCGCCATGACTTTCTCATCACCGTTAGCCGCTTCGATGCTCAGCTCGTAGAGCTGCAGGAACTCCGCGGGATCGGCGGTACCGTCATAGCGAGGAGGCAGATCCGGCTTGAACTTGCCTGGCCAGGCGACGCTACACAGCTCGGGGGTGAAGGCACGGCAGCCAGCCGTGGTTGCCGGGGCCCGCTTTGGAGGTGGAGCTTGGTCTTGACGAGGTCCACGCGGCGCCGCTGCGGGCGATGCGCGGTCTTGACGAGGCGGCGCGGGGAACGCGGGTGCAGCTTCTCGCGGCCGAGGGATTTCTTGGGAGCTTCTCTCTTCGCGCGCTGGCGCCGAGCGTGGCGGATCACGCCGCGAGGACACGGGCCTTGGTGCCAAGGCACCATCTTGGGGTAGAGGTGGCGGAGGCGCGCCATGAGCCTCGTCGCCCGTGGCTGGCTGAGGGTGAGGCAGAGAGCGTGACGGCGCCGGGGAGCCCCCTGCGGCGCGGACGAGCTCGGCGACGCGATCGAGCCACTCCTCGTAGAGGTCGTCAACCGGGCGGTAGCGCAGGAGCTCGTTCGCCGCGAGGAGCGCGGCCCGCGCCTCAATGGGAGCGCGGCGTATGTGAGACGAAGAACTGGCCTGGGTCAGCGACGGAGTGGCGGTGTGGCCGTCCTGCCATACCGATGGATGCAGCGAGGACGCCTGCTGCTCGTTCCCCGCCGGGCCGGTGGCAGCGTTGGCGGCGGGAGACAGAGAGCGACGAGGTGGCCCGCCGACGGGATCCGTCTGAGCAACGCGAGCGGTGAGGGCAGCCCGACGCTCAGCTCGAGCACGGCGAGCGTCCGCAATGTAGACGACGGCGCGACGGATCGACTGATCGACGACAGGGAAGCTACGGTGCACCCCTACCTAGCGCGCCAAATGTCGGATGTGGGGTTCTAGCAAACCCTTAAGGTTCGAACTCTGGGGTGCACACGAAGTCTTTCCCTCCTACCGATCTATGCCCTAGCTCGCTAAAATCTCGCGGTCGAACTCGACGAACTCGCAACACAGAAAGACAAGAGATTTATACTGGTTTGGGCCACCGTTGTGGTGTAATACCCTACTCCAGTGTGGTGGTGGTGGATTGCCTCTTGGGCTGATGAAGAACAGTACAAGGGGAAGAACAGCCTCCTGAGGTTGAGGTGTTCTTGTGCTTGGGTAGGCTCTCGATCAGATTGGATCAAGCTCAGATGAGTTGCCCCTACTGTGGTGGCTAGCTCTACTTATATAGGCCCTGGTCCTCTCCCCAAATATTGAGCGGGAAGGGAGCCAACAATGGCGGGCAAATTTGAAGGGGGATAGCTAGTACAAGCTATCCTGACAAAAGTGGTCTTTGCCTTCAAAAGGCTCTGGTGGTGACGCCGTCTTGGGCTCCATGATGACCTCCGTCTTGCCGTCCTTCTGGTCTTGGTCTCGTTGCACCAATATGGCAACCTTTGCCTGATGCCTCGGTACTCCTCGCCTGCGTTGGCCTCCTTAGCACCAAAGAGGAAACAAGGACGCTGCGCGCGCTAGCGCCTGCCTGGTGCCGATCATCATGGCTCACGTCACGAGAGCCTCGTGAGGTTCGCCCCGCCTTGATATCTCCGCTCCTCGTGAGCCTGCCTGACTAGGCCACTCCTGAGGAGGTCTTGCGTCGTCCGCCTCGCGAAGCTTGGCCCCTCGCGAGGGTCTTGGATGTCTTGCTGATGAAGATTGGCCATACAGCCCACTGGCCTGGCCACGCCGTGGGCCGCAGGCAGGCATGTCTGGGGACCCCCGTTCCCAGAACACCGACAACGCCAGCTCCGGAGGCGCCTGCCCCCAGCTCACCGGCTGAGGCTCTGAAGGCTCAGGAGCCCCCCTCCTCTTCCGCTGCTGCCAACCCACAGGCCTTGGAGCCGATGATGCTTCCTCCTCTTCCCATCATGCCGCTGGGCTGTGGTCCTTCTGCCCCACCTGATGCTCTGGAGGAGGCTCTTTCCGCGCTGACCCAGCTTCGGGTCGACCTTCAAGGCACCGACTGTCGCCTGGCGTCAGGGCGCCTTGAGTTGATCTCGGGGTGGCTGCAATCAGATGCGTCTATTAGGGTGTAGTATCGAAAGTATGTATAGAGGGGGGTGATTAGACTACTTGACCAAATAAAAATCTAGCCTTTTCCCAATTTTAAGTCTTGGCAGATTTTAGCAACTAAGCACAAGTCAAGCAATCAACCTACACATGCAAGTCTAAGAGTATAGCAGCAGAATGTAAAACATTTGCATATGAAGGAAAAGGGAGGAGTTTGGAGGGAGCAAACGCAATGTAGACACGGAGATTTTTGGCGTGGTTCCGATAGGTGGTGCTATCGTACATCCACGTTGATGGAGACTTCAGCCCACGGAGGGTAACAGTTGCGCGAGTCCACGGAAGGCTCCACCCACAAAGGCTCCACGAAGAAGCAACCTTGTCTATCCCATCATGGACATCGCCCATGAAGGACTTGCCTCACTAGGGTAGATCTTCACGAAGTAGGCGATCTCCTTGCCCGTACAAACTCCTTGGTTCAACTCCAAAATCTTGTCGGAGGCTCCCAAGTGACACCTAACCAATCTAGGAGACACCACTCTCCAAAAGGTAATAGATGGTGTGTTGATGATAAACTCCTTGCTCTTGTGCTTCAAATGATAGTCTCCCCAACACTCAACTCTCTCTCATGGCTTTGGATTTGGTGGAAAGAAGATTTGAGTGGAAAGCAACCTGGGGAAGGCTAGAGATCAAGATTCTTGTGGTTGGAATGGAATATCTTGGTCTCAACACATGAGTAGGTGGTTCTCTCTCAGAAAATGTATGCTGGAAGTGTAGGCACGTTCTGATGGCTCTCTCCATGAATGAAGAGTGGGTGAAGGGGTATTTATAGCCTCCACACAAAATCTAGCCGTTGCACACAATTCACCAAACTCGGTGGGACCGAATCATGAAACTCGGTTAGACCGATTTAGTTCAAAATGTGAACGTTAGGATTTTCGGTGGGACCGCCATGTCAACTCGGTGGGACCGATTTCATTAGGGTTAGGGCATAACGTAATCTCGGTGAGACCGATCACATAAAATCGGTAGGACCGATTTCTGTAATAGGCAAACAGAGAGTTGGTCAGGCAAACTCGGTGGGACCGATTCTCCCATTTCGGTTGGACCGAAACATTACGAAAGGGAAACAGAGAGTTTGCATTGCAAACTCGGTGGGACCGATCGCTCATCTTGGTTGGACCGAAACGTTACGAAGGAAAACCGAGAGTTTGCAATCCCATCTCGGTGAGACCAAGATCCCTATCTGTGAGACCGAAATGACTAGGATTTCTGGCAGTGGCTATGTCAAATGAACTCGGTGGCACTAGATAGAGCAAATCGTTGGGACCGAGTTTGACTTTTGGTTTGGGGCATATGTGGATATGAGAAAGAGGTTGAGGGCTTTTGGACCATATCACTAAGCATTTTTAGCAAGCAAGCCATTAAGCAACACCTCACCCCCTTTTAATAGTATTGGCTTTTCCTATCGACTCAATGTGATCTTGGATCACTAAAATGAAAATGTAGAGTCTTGAGCTTGAGCCAATATGAGGGGTCCACATTCCTAATCCATGCCATGCCAATCATTGAACTTTCTGAAATGATCATCTTGAAATAGTATTAGTTCAATGAGCTATATGTTGTTAGTAATTACCAAAACCACCCAGGGATAGTTGCACTTTCAGTCTCCCCCTTTTTGGTAATTGATGACAACATATAGATCAAAGCTTCGACAAATGATAATAAGATTTAAAATACATCGTCGCTTTGAGAAGTATGTGATAATCAAGGCCCCCCCCCTAAATTTGTGCATTATTTAAGATTTTCTTTTGAATGCAAATGCACAATCGATTAGGATCATGGGTTACTCTTCCATGTCACATACATCTTGGTGGAGCACTCAAAATGATAGGAATTAAAAACATGCACTCATCACCAAGCAAAGTGAATGATCATATATGAGATATAAAAGATAATATCGTCCAAGCAAGCATTAAGGTAGAATATGATCAAACACATGATCATACAAGTATCTCACACACAGACATAAAGAGTATTAAATGAGCACACACAAAAGTATCAACCATCGAAAGAGAGACAAAGAAGCAAAACACTCTCTCATGAAGCCTATGATCTATACATTTCTCCCCCTTTGGCAACAAGTTACCAAAAAGTTCGAAAATGCATAGTGTTATGCGTCTCTCTAAGCTTGGTCTTCGGGAGGTGGTTGATAGGACTCCAAGGACGAAGGCATCTGTAGGTGTTGTTGGAGCTGGTGGACTGGCAACTGGAGGTGGCACTGAAGCTGTTGCAGCTGGTGCAGATGTAGTTGCTCTAGTGTCAGCCATGGGCACTGCAGCAGACCTCTGACCTCTAGGCACTCTCTGAAAGGCATCTGTGGTAGCCTGCCCTTTCTTCTCCTCTGCTTCCTCCTGGAGCTGCTCAATAGCTGTCTGCATCTCAGTCACGTTAAGATAAAGATCATAGAATTTCGTCTCAATGATCCTCTCCAAGCTCTCCTGATTTTGAGTCAGGGTGGCCAAGCCCTTCTCAATCCTCAAAGTTGCTTGAATTAGTAACCAAGCTGATCTTGTTTTGACTTCAGAAATACTTGAGATGCCTCCTCAACACTCGGCATCTTTGCAGCTTTCTCAGCCTTTGCCTTCTCTCTCTTTTCTTCTTCTTCTTAGCCTCACCAGCAGCCTCTCCTCCAGTTGATTTGGAAGGTTCCTAAGAGGAGGCCCTGGCCATAGACATTGGAACTCTTTTGGCAGGTGCCTTCTTGTGTAAACCAGGCTTTGTTGCAGCAGCAGTCTTGTATTCCTTCTTTAGGACTTTCTTCCTGGAGCTCACTTCCTCCTCAGTACCCACATAGTCCTCATCCTCTGATTCTGAGGTTCTCTTCTTCCTTGATCTAGTGGCTGACTTTGGCAAATTGCTCGGAGTGCTCATGCTGCCCTCATCATAGCTGCTAGAGGGAATAGTGCCCTCACTCATGTTCACTTGCTCTTCTGATTTGTTCTAGCTATCACTCTGGTCAGACATAATGGCAAAGCAAACTAACAGCAGACCTTGTGAATAGATATAGATGAGGTAGAGTGGATGAGCATCACAAAATGCAGAGTTTTTGCAAAATAGATGAGTTAAACTTAGTTTTAGTTTTCCACAGAAAGCATTTCAGAGCTACCGATTTTGTTAAACTCGGTGACACCGAAGCAACTTTTGGAGTCTAAACTAGTGAACTCAGTCAGACCGAGACACGGTTTGGTGGCTCCGAGATTGCTAGGGTTTCACAGAGAGTTGAACTCGGTCGGACCGATTTGCAACTTTCGGTCAGACTGAAAAGTGCAAGTGCAATGGCCTAAGCCAAATCGGTGAGACCGATTTCCACAACTCGGTCGGTCCGAGATGAGTTCGGCGGAAACCTAACCCTAAATTTTCGAATCAAACCTAACCTAAAGGATGTTTTCTTTGGATAGATTGATTTCATACGTGGTAAAGAACATGGCATTGCATTGTGCTAAGAATCGGAGTAAGGAATTAGCACAAAAGATCGAACTCCTACCCTAGTTTGGTGGTGAGTTCGCTACGGCGGCAACGGCGGGGAAGAAATCCATTGACGGCGATGGAGACCAGCGGTGGGAGGTCGCTGGCGATGAGAAGACGATCCGGAGACTCGAGGCGGCAGAGCAGGACATGCTGGCTGAGGGGTTTTGAAGAAATTTCCAAAATCTGACCCGTCAGTATATATATCCTGACCCTGTCGGTGTGACCGAGTTGAAAAACTCGGTGGCACCGAGATGCAGAATCGCAAGCGGTTACTGCAACACGGTGTGACCGAAAAGTTCAAATCGGTTGCACCGAGATTGAAAACCTAGATCAACTCAGTGAACTCGGTGTGACCGAAGTAGATGGATCGGTCATACCGAAATGCACAGAGAGGTTTTGGAAGTTTAAGTCTATGACGAATCGGGGACTCTGAGTGCTCCTCACACAGAGTGGTTCGAATCTGACTTGATCAAACTTTGTGATGTAGCATGAATAGAGTTTGAGATGAGAAACACATAGATAGCTAGAGGGAGTTCTTAGGCATTCTTGTCCATCCATTTGGCAAAAGAAAAAGGCAAACAATCAAAGCAACAAATGGATGTCCTCGAATGAGTAAAATATGCAATCAACATGCTCACACAATAAAATGGCAAATGAAATATGTGGCAAATCATGCACAAACACTCTAGCATCTATCAAGCAATTGGCGATGACTAGGTCATCTATATATGAGTATATTGACTTAGGAGTCAAATGAGAACATTTGATCATAGGTCACACTCATCGTTTAAGCACAAGTGGGGTTACCACTTTTACATAAAGCATTGTTGTGTTCACACCATTAGAGTTGACTTAGCTCAATTGATTTGAGTAAAGCTCCCCCTAGATGTGATATCCCCCTAAGAGGGATGAACTAACCATGTGTTTTGTCGATGATGACTTCATGTAGATGTTGAAGATGTGGATGCTCAATGTAGATGTAGATCATTCGGAGCAATCCATTGGCGTGAGTTGCACTTTCAATACCTACACAGGTTAGTCCCACAAGGAACAAACAAGGATATCCATAGACATAGAGTGATGTTCACACAAGATGATGTCCATGAAAGCATTAGGTTACCTCGTCCCTTGTCTTACCAACAAGAGGGTTTGTGACTCCTTGAACTAGTGCAAGATGTAGAAGTTGTTTGCACTTGTCCTTGCCAAAATGATATGATTGAAGTATGTTGGTGGAGTCACCCTCAAGAACTCTCTAGTTCTTCTTTGGGATCCACATCATCTCGATGGGAGTCCTTGGAGTTGTAGTCGTACTTGATGAAGTAGAACTTGATGTAGTCTTGGGAACCCACTTGACCAAGGCCTTAGGATCTTCTTCAAATGCATCAATCTCCTCTTGAAGCTTACCCTTGCCCTTTTGCTTGTGGTCTTGTGGTGGAATATCATTTTGAGCTTGTGTCCCTTGGAAATAAGTAGGATCATACTTCTCTTGTTGAGGAACAAACTTCGTCTTGGGGTATTGATCTTCTTCCCATTCAACTCCATTGGCATTGAACTTTCGTTCAAAACCAATTCCTTGATTCTTCCGGTGCCTTCCTTGCTTGCATATAATTTCCTTAAATTGCTTACTCCCGGCAAGGCTCTTTTAAACACCTTTCTCTATAATTCCCTTCAATAAGCTATTTTCTTGCTCAAGAGTAATTTGGCTAAGATAATCATTAGTGGAATCAAGAGAACTACTAGAGGCAACAACATTGGATTTAACATGATTGTTGTTACTACTAGAAGAAGAATCTTTCTTACTCTTGTTGCTAGATTTTACTTGTGGCATGTAAGTAGACGAGAGTAAACGCTTGGCAATGTAAGAAGAACTTTTCTTGCGAAGTTCATCATTGATTGCTTTTAAGAACCCATGGTATTGCTCAAGGTTGAGCTTTTCAAAGCGTAACTTCTCATGGGTGTTTTAAAGTTCTCGATGATCTTCCAAGGTAGTTTCATGAGCTAACTTAAGAGTGTTTAGTTCTTTAGTTAGACGCTCAATCTCCTTCTTATCATCATCATCATTCGTTTTATCTTGATTAGCATGATTAATAACAAGTTCATCATAGTTTTCATCACTAGAGTTGTCAACAAGTAAATCATCATCACCTAGCAAATCATCTTCATCACTATTGAAATCAATATACTCGGGGTGTGATACCTTTGGGCCTTTAGACATGAAGCATCTTCCAATTCCTTCATTTGGTGAGTCAAATATGTCAGGGGAGTTGGTTGACGCAAGTGCTAGACCGGCAACACCTTCATCTTGAGTATATTCGGAGTTGGAGTGATAACTTCTTTCGGAGTGATAGTTGGAGTCGGAGCCGGATACCCATTCACCAACATGAGCTTGATGTCTTCGTTTTATGTAGCTCCTTGATGATTTGTCCTTCCTTTACGAATCCTTGCTCCTCCGAGAGGTTCTTCGTTCATAACGATCATCTCTACTCTTCCTCTCTCTTGGTGGTGATTCTTCTCTTCTACTTCTCCTTTTGGGTGAATCTTATCTTCTTTTGTAGGGGGTCGTACACTCATTGGAGTAGTGTTCGGGTCTTCCACAATTGTAGCCATTACGCTAACGACTTGAAGATCTTTTGTCATTGTAGGATCTTGACTTGCAACTTCTTTCTTTGCTTCTAATCTTGTAGAACTTGTTGAAATTCTTCACCATTAGGCTCAATTCCTAATTGAAGGTTTGTTTCTCACTTGATGATGTAGGAGTATCACATGAGGCTTTGTAAGCACCACTTGACTTGTTGTGAAGCTCTTCCTTATCCTTGAGTGACATCTCATGAGCAACAATTCTTCCAATGACTTCTGTTGGCTTGAGATCTTTGTAATTGGGCATCTTTTGGATCAATGTGCACACGGTATCATATTTTCCATCCAAGGATCTTAGGATCTTCTTGATAATGAATCTATCGGTCATCTCTTCACTTCCTAAGCCGGCAATCTCATTTGTGATGAGAGCAAGCCTAGAGTACATTTCAGTGACTCCTTCACCATACTTCACTTTGAACTTGTCAAGTTGACTTTGAAGCACATCCAGTTTGGATTCCTTGACGGAGTCGGTACCCTCCTGCATATCAATCAAAGTATCCCAAATTTCCTTTGCATTCTCAAGTTGGCTGATTTTGTTGAATTCTTCGGGGCACAATCCGTTGAAGAGGATATTGCAAGCTTGAGCATTGTATTGCAACATCTTCAACTCCTCCACGGTAGCTTCACGGTTTGGTTCTCTCCCATCAAAGAATTCACCTTGCAAGCCAATACACACAATAGCCCAAACGGCGGGGTTATGTCCTAGAATATGCATTTTTATCTTATGCTTCCAACTAGCAAAACTAGTACCATCAAAGTAAGGACCTCTACAGTGGTAATTTCCCTCGCTAGACGCCATACTCTCCTAGGTTGTGATACCAAGGCTATGATCACATAAAGTTATGGAAATCAAGGCAAATGGAGACCAAATCTCGGATACCACTTGTAGGATCGAAAGTATGTCTAGAGGGGGGTGATTAGACTACTTGACCAAATAAAAATCTAGCCTTTTCCCAATTTTAAGTCTTGGTAGATTTTAGCAACTTAGCACAAGTCAGGCAATCAACCTACATATGCAAGTCTAAGAGTATAGCAGCGGAATGTAAGACATTTGCATATGAAGGTAAAGGGAGGAGTTTGGAGGGAGCAAACGCAATGTAGACACGTTCCGAGAGGTGGTGCTATCGTACATCCACGTTGATGGAGACTTCAACCCACAGAGGGTAACGGTTGCGCGAGTCCACGGAGGGCTCCACCCACAAAGGGTCCACGAAGAAGCAACCTTGTCTATCTCATCATGGCCATCGCCCATGAAGGACTTGCCTCACTAGGGTAGATCTTCACGAAGTAGGCGATCACCTTGCCCGTACAAACTCCTTGGTTCAACTCCACAATCTTATCGGAGGCTCCCAAATGACACCTAACCAATCTAGGAGATACCACTCTCCAAAAGGTAATAGATGGTGTGTTGATGATGAACTCCTTGCTGTGCTTCAAATGATAGTCTCCCCAACACTCAACTCTCTCTCGCGGATTTGGATTTGGTGGAAAGAAGATTTGAGTGGAAAGTAACTTGGGGAAGGCTAGAGATCAAGATTCTTGTGGTTGGAATGCAATATCTTGGTCTAAACACATGAGTAGGTGGTTCTCTCTCGGAAAATGTATGCTGGAAGTGTAGGCACGTTCTGATGGCTCTCTCCATGAATGAAGAGTGGGTGGAGGGGTATTTATAGCCTCCACAAAAAATCTAGAAGTTACAAACAATTCACCAAACTCGGTGGGACCGAATCATGAAACTCGGTCAAACTGATTTAGTTCAAAATGTGAACGTTAGGCTTTTCGGTGGGACCGATTTCATTAGGGTGAGGGCATAACATAATCTCGGTGAGACCGATCACATAAACTCGGTAGGACCGATTTCTATAATAGGCAAACAGAGAGTTGGTCAGGCAAACTCGGTGGGACCGGTTCGCTCATTTCGGTTGGACCGAAACGTTACGAAAGGGAAACAGAGAGTTTGCATTGCGAACTTGGTGGGACCGATCGCTGCATCTCGGTTGGACCGAAACATTACGAAGGGAAACAAAGAGTTTGCAAACCCATCTCGGTGAGACCGAGATCCCTATCGGTGAGACCGAAATGACTTGGGTTTCTGGCAGTGGCCATGTCAAATGAACTCGGTGGCACCGGATAGATCAAATTGGTGGGGCCGACTTTGACTTTTGGTTTGGGACATATGTGGATATGAGAAAGTGGTTGAGGGCTTTTGGAGGATATCACTAAGCATTTTGAGCAAGCAAGCCATTAAGCAACACCTCCTCCCCTTTTAATAGTATTGGCTTTTCCTATGGACTCAATGTGATCTTGGATCACTAAAATGAAAATGTAGAGTCTTGAGCTTGAGCCAATATGAGTCCTTAGCATCTTGAGGGGTCCACATTCCTAATCCATGCCATGCCAATCATTGAACTTTCTGAAATGATCATCTTGAAATAGTATTAGTTCAATGAGCTATATGTTGTTAGTAATTACCAAAACCACCTAGGGATAGTTGCACTTTCATAGGGTGGCATTAAGATAGGCCCTAGCTGCCTTCGAGGAAGGTGAGTGGGCCACTGGCCTGGCCATGGCTGCCCGTGACGTGGCGCCGAAGGATGCCGAGGCTGCCAAGGAGTGTTGCCGGTTGGCGGAGGCCGAGCTGGAGACCATGCGCAATGAGCGCACCGTCGAGGCTCGTCAGCGCGAGGCGTGGGAGGGGAAGATGAAGGCTTGAGAAGGTCGTTGGTCGTGACACCGAGCTGGTGCAGTCAGCGCGGGCACAGGCCACGGAGCGCAACCAGCTGGAGGAACTCGAGAAGAAGGTGGAGGCGGAGAAGGCCCAGCTGGAAGCCAAGGCGAAGGTTCTTTTTGAAGATCGTGCGGCCTTCAAATCCCTTTAGCTGAAGTCCTGTGAGGCACTGCGGGAACTCTACGGGAAGGGCTTGAAGAAGCCGTTGATGACCGATGAGGAAGGCTTCGCCGAGCTACTCCCTCATCTTGTCACGGCGCTCGAGGGCATCGTTAATGGGATCGGTCCCATGGTGGAGGGGGAAGCCCGCGCACTCTCCGCTTCAGCTCTGACACGCGTCTTCAGTCATCTTCATCTTCGCGACCCCAGCATCGACCTCGACACCCTGCTTGAGCCCGTGGACGAGGAGCAGTGCGAGGCTGCTGCTGAAGCCGTGAAGGACCGGGTGGAGGCCCTGCTGGAGAAATTCCTCACCATCGACCCCGCGCCCTCTGCTGATGGTGCCGCCGACCCTGCGGCCCCGGCGAACGCCACGGGCGACGACAATGTTGTCGATGAAGGGGCACTCCTTGCGGGCGATGGCAGCGCCCAAGGCTGAAGAGAAGGCTTGTTGGCGGCGCTTCCCTCCGCATTTATTTCCTGCAACATGCACCGTGCCTCGTGGAGGCGTTAAAACTTGTGTTTGGTATTTGAAGAACAATATGTCTTGTAATAATTTGTTAAGGTTCTGTGATTTCCTGCCCGTTGCTTCAGTGTTCTGCGTCGGCAGGGCCCGGCCGTACGCATGACTCAGCCGCCGTTGGGTCGTCCGGATCACCAGGACGAGGCCAAGGGGTGAGGGGCTACGTGACCAGTTAGGCTCCTGAGTCGCGGTGCTCAGGAGTCCCCCTTGACGTACGAACGGACCTTCATACCTGTCCTCGTCGAGGTCCCGCTCGGGAGGGGCGCGCGACTACCAGGTCCAAGGGACCTGGCAGGGTGGCGTATGCTAGGCGTGACCTGAGCGTAGCCCCCCGTGCACAGCCCCGTCGCGCGACTCTCCCGAGGGGAAAGTGTTGTGATGATGCTGGACACTGAGCCTGGTGGCTCCCAGAGGTTGATGCGGCCATGGGGCCGCCCCCAGTTGTTTATCACCAGCGCGGAGCATAGCGCTTCCACAGTTGCACTGGCATAGCCGCTCCTCGACCCTGTCGACTGCTAGCACGGAGCATGGTGCTTCCACTGGTGCCTGGGTGAGGGCTCCCTCTGGGTGGAGCCCCCGGGGCATGTACAACCCTGCCCTGACACGTGGCTTGCACGGCAGGGCCAGACGAGGTGTATCTGGGCACCCGTGAGCCAGCGCGGAACTCACGGGGCCCTTCCTCAAGGCGGGTTGCGCCTGTACTTGGTTCAACTGTGGTAGTCATGCGAGATGGTTAGACAACCTATGCCGAATGAATCTCCTGAGGCGAACACATGAGAAGGCCAAACACCAATGACCCCAGGAGGTGACGTGAGCGGGGCCGGCCCACTAGACAGAGCTCAATCATTGGGTTTATCAACGCTGCAGGGACGGACCCGAGCACAGACACCGTGCCTAGTGTTCTCATGCGAAAAATCCTGACGAAAGACAGCCGGCGCGCGACTCCCGTGGTGGCGAGGCACCAGGTCGCGCGCCCTAGCTCATCCACCCGTGATTAGCTCATGCGAGAGCCAAGCACCAAGGCCCATGGGAGGTGACGTACATGGGGCTAGCCCGCGAGCCAGAGCTCAGCCGCTTGATTTAGCGACGCTGCAGGGACGGACCCGAGCACAAACGCCGTGACGGCCCTTAATCATGAGGTGGTCGCGGGTGGGTTCGCAAGGGCGCAGGACGTTCATGGCATCGAAGTGCCGGACTGGCATGATAATCATAGGATGACTCACGGGAGGAGGCAAGCTAGTTCATGTAGATGTAAGAACGATACATGCCACAGGGACGGACCCATGCGGCCTGGGGATGATGCAGCCCGAGGGGCGCCCCCAACAGAGTAAGCTAAAGACGCAAAGGATACATGTCGCAGGGACAGGCCCGTTCGACTTGGGGATAATGCAGCCCGAGGGGCGCCCCCAACTGAACAAACCAGAAAATGTCACCTGGCACCGTTGCTGACGAGGTGTTGAAGCAGCTGAAGACGCATGTTGAAGAAGTTGCTCCTCACGAGCCACCTGGGTCCAGAGCCTCGGGAGGCTTTGGGGTCCCGGGAGGCTCATGAAGAACCGTCGCCATCTTCGCCAGGACTGCGTGATGCCTGGCCTCCTGAGCCGCCAGAATGCTCTGCAGGTGGCGCTGGAAGGTGACATCCGCATTCGGTAGGCCGAAGGGCATGCGAACGTAGCAGTGAGGGGGACCCTCACACCGACCAACGCGCAAAGGCCAGAAGCGCTCCTGGGATGCGGCCCTGTTGAGCCCCGGGATGTTGACGCAGACGCGCAGCTCGTCGTCCTCGCCAGGACAAGGAGCTGCGCCCGGTGGTGGGCGGCGGTCACCGCGCATGGCTCTCGCCTGTTGAAGCTCCTCGGTCACCTTGGTGGTGAACTCCTGAGCACCACGCACTCCATGCCTTGTGCCTTGATGGAAGCGTGCGGTGAAGCATGCTTCCACGTGGTGCCCGAGCGCCTCCCTCGTGACATTGGCTAAGTCCGAGGCCCTCCGGAAGAGAGCCCCCGAGCCTAGCCTGAGGAGGGTGCCGAGCACGCCTTCCTATGCTAGAGAGGGAGGCGCCCCATCCGTGGGCGCTGGTCCTGAGGTGGTACCGCTGGAGACACCGCTCTCCCGAGGCTCTTGGTGGAGCAATGATACGTCTCCAACGTATCTATAATTTTTGATGGTTCCATGCTATTATATTATCTGTTTTGGATGTTTAATGGGCTTTGTTATGCACTTTTATATTATTTTTGGGACTAACCTACTAACCGAAGGCCCAGTGCAAATTGCTGTTTTTTTGCCTATTTTAGCGTTTCACAGAAAAGGAATATCAAACGTAGTCCAAACGGAATGAAACCTTTGGGAAGGTTATTTTTGGAACAAACGCAAGCCAGGAGACTTGGAGTGGACTTCAAGGAAGCAACGAGGCGGCCACAAGGCAGGGAGGCGCGCCCAGGGGGGTAGGCGCGCCCCCACCCTCGTGGGCCCCTCGTGGCTCCACCGACCTACTTCTTTTGCCTATATATACTCATATACCCTGAAAACATCCGAGAGCACCACGAAACCCTATTTCCACCGCCGCAACCTTCTGTACCCATGAGATCCCATCGTGGGGCCTTTTCCGGCGCTCCGCTGGAGGGGGAATCGATCACGGAGGGCTTCTACATCAACACCATAGCCTCTCCGATGATGTGTGAGTAGTTTACCACAGACCTTCGGGTCCATAGTTATTAGCTAGATGGCTTCTTCTCTCTCTTTGGATCTCAATACAAAGTTCTCCTTGATCTTCTTGGAGATCTATTCGATGTAATTCTTTTTACGGTGTGTTTGTCGAGATCCGATGAATTGTGGGTTTATGATCAAGATTATCTATGAACAATATTTGATTCTTCTCTGAATACTTATATGTATGATTTGATATCTATGCAAGTCTCTTCGAATTATCAGTTTGGTTTGGCCTACTAGATTGATCTTTCTTGCAATGGGAGAAGTGCTTAACTTTGGGTTCAATCTTGCATGTCCTTTCCCAGTGACAGCAGGGGCAGCAAGGCACGTATTGTATTGTTGCCATCGAGGATAAAAAGATGGGGTTTATATCATATTGCTTGAGTTTATCCCTCTACATCATGTCATCTTGCCTAATGCGTTACTCTGTTCTTATGAACTTAATACTCTAGATACATGCTGGATAGCGGTCGTTGTGTGGAGTAATAGTAGTAGATGCAGAATCGTTTCGGTCTACTTGTCGCAGACGTGATGCCTATATACATGATCATGCCTAGATATTCTCATAACTATGCGCTTTTCTATCAATTGGTCGACAGTAATTTGTTCACCCACCGTAAATTATGCTATCTTGAGAGAAGCCACTAGTGAAACCTATGGCCCTCCAATCTATATCATAGAAATACCAAAAATATTTATCTCATTATCTCTATCAGATCTCACTTTTGGAAGTGGCCGTGAAGGGATTGACAACCCCTTTATCGCGTTGGTTGCAAGGTTCTTATTTGTTTGTGCAGGTACAAGGCGACTTGCGTGTAACCTCCTACTGGATTGATACCTTGGATATCAAAACTGAGGGAAATACTTACGCTACTTTGCTGCATCACATGTTCCTCTTCAAGGGAAAACCAACGCATGCTCAAGAGGTAGCAAGAAGGATTTCTGGCGCCGTTGCTGGGGAGGTTTACGCCAAGTCAAGTCAAGATTTGATCTCCCAGCAACTAGCCATTTCTGGCGCCGTTACTGGGGAGATCTATGCACAGGTCAAGACATACCAAGTACCCATCACAAACTCTTATCCCTCGCATTACATTATTTGCCATTTGCCTCTCGTTTTCCTCTCCCCCACTTCACCCTTGCCGTTTTATTCGCCCTTTTTTCGCCCGTCTCTTTCTGCTTGCTTCTTGTGTGTCCGTGTGTTAGATCGTTTGTTTCGTCGTCATGGCTAGTCCTTCTATCATTGTTAGCACTCCCGATCATGAAGTTCTTAATTTTAAACAAAGGGAGGGAGAAAATTTAAAAGATGCTTGGCATAGAATTTGCAATGCTCAGAATAGATCTACTTGGAAGCAATCTACTTCCGTTCTTCTTCGCAATTTTTATGTAGGCATCACTCCTTGGAACAGATATATTATTGATACCATTACCGGAGGGAATTTCTTGGGTAGCCATACTTTTGATTCTTATAATGCTATGTTAGATTTGTTTGGCCCACCACCTCTTTTGGTTAATGGAACTATTTTAACTTTGGAACATGTGATGCAAAGGCTTGAAATTATTGAAAATAAAGTTACCACTGTAGAGTTGATTGAAAATTTGGCTAAAAAGAGCCACAACCAAATTACCCAATACGGATCTAAGGTAGGAGTTGCTCTTAAAATTTTTAAAGAAAAGGAACCCATATTTAACGAAAAGATTGATCAAGATTCCACAAGAATTGATAAACTTGAGGATATTATTACCAACTTAGGGTCTGCCTTTTCATCCGTGAAAAATACCCCAAATCTTCCTACTACTAAAGTTGCCAAGTTTATGTATGTGCCTAAAAATAAAGGTGAATCTTCTAGTAAGGAAAATGCGGATCTCAAATCAATAAGTGTTCTATTGAAGAATTGCCAACCAAAGATGATAATACCTAGATCTATTCTTGCTTGTATGCCTAGCTAGGGGCGTTAAACGATAGCGCTTGTTGGGAGGCAACCCAATTTTATTTTATTTTCTTGCTTTTGTTTCTGTTTAATAATAAATAATTCATCTAGCCTCTGTTTGGATGTGTTTTCATGTTTTAATTAGTGTTTGTGCCATGTAGAACCAATAGGATCTTCTTGGGTGATAGTTGTTTGATCTTGCTGAAAAAGACAGAAACTTTGCGCTCACGAAAGTAATTGTTAAAATTCACCAGAACGTGATAAAATACCAATTCTTTTTGCAGTAGATCAATATAGAAATTTTTCAGGTTGTCCTAGTTTTTCAGAATTTTTGGAGTTCCAGAAGTATTCTAACAAATCTGATTGCTACAGACTATTCTGTTTTTGACAGATTCTGTTTTTCGTGTGTTGTTCGCTTATTTTTATGAATCTATGGCTAGTATCGGGGGGTATGAACCATAGAGAAGTTGGAATACAGTAGGTTTAACACCAATATAAATAAAGAATGAGTTCATTACAGTACCTTAAAGTGGTGATTTGTTTTCTTATACTAACGGAGCTCATGAGATTTTCTGTTGAGTTTTGTGTTGTGAAGTTTTCATGTTTTGGGTAAAGATTTGATGGACTATGGAATAAGGAGTGGCAAGAGCCTAAGCTTGGGGATGCCCAAGGCACCCCAAGGTAAAATTCAAGGACAACCAAAAGCCTCAGCTTGAGGATGCCCCGGAAGGCATCCCCTCTTTCGTCTTCATCTATCGGTAACTCTACTTGAGGCTATATTTTTATTCACCACATGATATGTGTTTTGCTTGGAGCGTCTTGTATGATTTGAGTCTTTGCTTTTTAGTTTACCACAATCATCCTTTCTGTACAGACCTTTTGGGAGAGAGACACATGCATCGGAATTTATTAGAATACTCTTTATGCTTCACTTATATCTTTTGAGCTAGATAATTTTGCTCTAGCGCTTCACTTATATCTTTTGAGCTAGATAATTTTGCTCTAGCGCTTCACTTATATCTTTTAGAGCACGGTGGTGGTTTTATTTTATAGAAATTATTGATCTCTCATGATTCACGTATATTATTTTGAGAGTCTTATAAAAGAGCATGGTAATTTGCTTTGGCTATAAAATTAGTCCTAATATGTTGAACGTCCAAGATGGGTATAATAAAAACTATCATATAAAGTGCATTGAATACTATGAGAAGTTTGATTCTTTATAATTGTTTTGAGATATGAAGATGGTGATATTAGAGTCATGCTAGTTGAGTAGTTGTGAATTTGAGAAATACTTGTTCTAAAGTTTGTGATTCCCGTAGCATGCACGTATGGTGAACCGTTATGTGATGAAGTCGGAGCATGATTTATTTATTGATTATCTTCCTTATGAGTGGCGGTCGGGGACGAGCGATGGTCTTTTCCCCAATATATCCCCCTAGGAGCATGCGCATAGTACTTTGTTTCGATAACTAATATATTTTTGCAATAAGTATGTGAGTTCTTTATGACTAATGTTGAGTCCATGGATTATACGCACTCTCACCCTTCCACCATTGCTAGCCTCTCTAATACCGCGCACCTTTTGCCGGTATCATACACCCACCATATACCTTCCTCAAAACAGCCACCATACCTACCTATTATGGCAATTCCATAGCCATTCCGAGATATATTGTCATGCAACTTACCACCGTTCCATTGTTATGACACGTTTCATCATTGTCATATTGCTTTGCATGATCATGTAGTTGACATCGTATTTGTGGCAAAGCCACCTTTATAATTCTTTCATACATGTCACTCTTGATTCACTGCATATGCCGGAACACCGCCGGAGGCATTCACATCACTACAAAAAAATACACTTCCGTGATGATACGTGTTTGTCACAGTAGGTCACGTTTTTTGTCATGCATGTACATCCATGACAAAATTATGACAGAATCAAGATAGTCATACATGTGCTGTCGTAGAAGTGTTCCATGACATTACCAAAATTATCATCACGGAAGTGTCCACTTCCATGACGATAAATCGCGCGTCACAGAAGTGCTTTCGTCAAGGGTGACCGACACATGGCATCCATCGTAACGGAACGCCGTTAAGCTATCGGGTCGGGTTTTGGATCCGATAACCCGTTAACAGCCCCGACCAATGGGGATTTTCCACGTGTAAAATCATCATTGGCTGGAGGAAACACGTGTCGGCTCATCGTTGGGACAGATGTCATCCACTCATTGGACAGAAGGCGCCTATGATACATCGACACGTGGCACGGCCCAACAGAGGCCCATTCCTGTGAAAAGGCCAGCCCGTTTGACTTGGTCAAAAGGTGGCGGGCCGGCCCATGGAAAGCCTGTTAACGGCATGTTCGCATATAGCCCATTTACAGCCCGCTAACCCAAGGCCCGTACGCCCTATCCGAATTAGGCCCAGTAGCGTCATCTGGGCCATCCAATATGATTCCAGCCCATTTTCACTTCTGGCCCATGTATGGCCCATGACGTCTTTCGGCCCATATGAGGCCCTATGTAACTCTTGGCCTATTAACGGCCCGTGGTGAAACTAGCCCGTAATGAACAGTGTATCACTTTACACCCATTAACGGCCCGTGGTGAAACTGGCCCGTAATGAAGAGTGTATCACTTTATACCCATTAACGGCCCGTTATTCCCTTGGGTTGTTTCCAGCCCATGTTATCTTTCGGCCTTCCCAGAGCCCATTTATTCTTGGGCTCATTTCCAGCATTCGTTTACTTATGGCCCGTTACTGTCATTTTCTGCTTGTGGGCCAAATTCAGCCCGTGGTTACAGTCGGCCCGTTTGTGGTCCGTTAATACGTTGGGCCGTTTTCATAACGTCATCAAATACGGCATATTAACGATGGCCCGTTATGGTCGGCCCATGAACGGACGATTCCAACTCTAGCCCGTTTACGGCCATAATGTGGCCTGTTATTGGCCCATGTTTGGCCAATCGATCATACGGCCCGTATAAGGCCCATTGATGATACGGCCCGTAGAAGGCCCATTGTTTCTACGGCCCGTAGAAGGCCCATTGTTTCTATGGCCCATAGAAGGCCTACTGTTTCTACGGCCCGTAGAAGGCCCACTGTTTCTACGGCCCGTAGGAGGCCCAGTGTCACTACAGTAAATATTAGCCCATGGTTATTGTGGCCTAGTTTTTAAAAATCGGTTATTGCAGCCACTAGCAAACCGCGGAAAAAGAACTGCACTGACTACAAGCAAACAAATAAACAAGACAACAAGGAAATAAATAAGCAAGCAACTTATGCTAGGCTATCACGGCTATTACACATATTACATCCACTGGGCATCAAAGTTCGCCACCAGTGATCATAAAGCGCAACGAAGAAGCAGATTACAAAAACTTGGCACCATTGCAGCGTAACAAAATAATACTGAACCGAGACCACTTCCAAGACAGTTCAAGAAAGGTTAGACTTGCGGGGGAACAGCTGCGCAAGCTGCTGAGCAAGGCTGTGAGACCGGCCTAGCATGTCGGTCATAGCTTCCAGGTGTAGCTGTTTAGCGATGAGGTTCTCATTGGTGTTCTCCGCAATCTTTCTTAGAGATAGGACTTCAAGTCGAAGTTGAGTTGCAGAATGCCTTTCTGCTAGAACTTGGGACTGAAGAAGTCGAACTGATTCAGACAATGAATTTTGTGAGCTTGTCTGACTGTTAGTCTCAAGTAACTTGAACACTGCATCAAGACAAGACTTTGGGGTTGTCTCGCTATCTTCAAGATGTTTTGCCTTCTTTGCTGCAATATATGTTGGGTTTGTCTCACAGCCTTCAGCAGACTTGTGCATGCCATCAGGCATATCACCCTGAAACAAAGCCGAGAGATGACAGGTTTTGCACGTGTATAAACAAAGATGATAACTGTTCTGTCAATTCTATCCAATTTCAAATTAGAAAATAAAGAGTAAGTTCAAAATATCAATAACATAATTTGGCATTGTTCATAATGCGGGGAGCTTCACCACACTACTAGATTACCATGTCAACATAACAAGCATAGATGAAGGGCAAAGAAAATCATTGTATCCATTTTGGATAATGTGCATGGCATGTTGTTCATATCATCAGCCACATCAGCAAGATAAAACAGGAGATGACAACGTGCAAACGTGGGCTGCTTCACCACACACTGGATTATAGATCCACAAAAACAAGCATACATATAGGGAGTATTAAGTAATGTGCATGGTATGAATAAGGAATTTGGTTTTACAAGTAAAACTTAGAACTTACGGTTCTTACGAACATGCATTTTGGTAGAAACAGCAAACTAAACAGCAGTAAACGATAGGGAGTATGAGCAAATTAAACAGCAATTGAGGGTAAAGGCTTTAGAAGGACTGACTTATATTAACAGTTAACACCGGCTTTATAATGCCCTTCTCCATGTCAAGGGAAGGATAACTCAAGAATTTCAGCACAGAATCTTCTTCATAAGCATTGCCTGTACTCTACATTTTGTAGAGACTAATTATAGATATGATAATACTGGAAGGGATAGAGGATAATGAAGATAAGATGCAGATTGATGCTACATAATCAACTACCAATCCCTGGAAGTACAAGCGTTATAGGACAAAATGTACTGACAAGAGCAATGGGCTACACTTCTGCACTGGCATTGTCTGTGTATTCTACTTGTTGGTAAGATTAAATATAGATCTAATCTTTTTTAGTAAATGGTGGGCGAGGGAGATAAGATGAAGAATGCTACAAAATGAACCAATCCCTCTTCCCATAATACAAGAGGTTTTGAACACTGGTGTACTGTACAAAACATTCTTATATTATGGGACGGAGGGAGTAGCTGTTGATGTAAGTACAGTGATAGACCACGTTCAGTCCTTACAAGAGGACTGCAGAGCTAAAGCTCTTCAAAAACATAGGGTTGATTCTAAATTTATGTAAGAGTCCATACAGATCTTATAATGTCCACCAAATGGACGATTACGAGGCTAACATGTGCAGTGATGCTACATAATCAAACAGCTATGAAAGTAAGTATTGGTCATACAGGGCAAGAGGTACTCACAAGAGCAATGCAGTGTGCAGTATAGTTGCGAGATTCTGTGGTCCCTTGAGAACGAATGTTCTTCTGCTAAAAGTTTTCGTAGAAGTGAGACATTAAGGCAAATGCAGAAATGTAGTTCAAATTGTGATGTGATATCATAGACAGTACCTTACGCTACAGCCGAGACCAATGTGTAACAAGATTATTCCAGTCACCGTCGGATAAATGTAGCACCGGAGACTTTACAGAAATTTCGTTCAGAGGCTTGCCATCGAAGTGCGCTTGCCTCAGGTAGGAACGATACTTCATCAACGAGTGCTTGAAAAGCGCAACCAACCCTTGCTCGTCATCACAATCCAGTTTGCTCCTCGCCTATTTAAAAGAATGAAATCTTGTGTCTTCTGTCAGCAGAAACATATGCAGTAATGACCATGAATAACATTAGTACATTACTTACGCGTAAGTTGCGGAGGAAGACTGGAAATTGTTCTGTGTCTGCGGTATAATCTTTCCATGAAGGAAAGATGCGCACAAAGTTCCTGACAACAACATAAGCTTCGTCTTCTAAACTGGGAAGAAATGGAACAGGGGTCCTATTTGCTGCAATTGGGGCTCTCTCTGGTTCAAAAAGGGATTTGGCAACTGGATTTGGTGTACTCTTTGCTGGAATGGGGGTTTTGCGTCGTACAGCTGGTGCTATGTCAACTAGCATAATCATACTGTTTGCTGCAGTTGGGGTCTACTGAGTTGGGGCATCAGAAATGACTAGTGTAGTAGGGCTGGAGTCTGCTAGAGTTGGGGTATTTTGTGCATCAGGTGATATTGCAACTACACCTAATGGGCTATTTGATTTATTAGGTGCCACTACCTTTTCCAAATACTTTGCTTGTGCTCCTCCACGATCAGCAATCGCCCTCTTCCTTTTGAACGTCTGATACACAAGAACAACATTCGAATGGATAAATATGGTATGATGACAGATGGAATATGTACTGAAAATGGATAGGCAGGGCGTATTCACATACACGATGTGTAAACTAAGCTAATGGCAGTTCAACAAAGTAGAAGCAATGCAAAGCATCAGTTGCAAGATATGTGCGAGCAATGTAACCTTGGAAAGTTAGAGCAAGTACCTTGATGGGTGAATAAGATAGGGCATCTTCCTCTGACTCCTCCACTAGGGAGCTACATTGACTTAGGTCTCCCTCTAGCTCAGAATCACTGTTAGGATCATATTCTGAGCATGAATCTGTAGGTGGAGATCGTTTGCATTGCATTGCATCCAGACTTGATTTCAGTCCCTTAATGCCAAGTTTGACAGCCATGGCATTGTTCTGCTTTATTCTTTTCATGCGCGCAAGCTCATAATCATTATGATGCTGTTCAGAATCTGAGATTCATGAAAACATAAAAAGTAGTCAGATTATCTATGGAATGCATTGCGGATTCAACTCGGAGAGTGTCTCCCTATAAACCCCTGCAAATGCAAAGTTCACCTCCCCAACCGTGCTGACCAGACCACACACAGAAATACAAACCCCTTATGTCTCTATAACAGGCAGGCACACATTTCAAAACTGAAGTAGGAACATTAGAATCATATGAAATTCGTATTTGAACAAATAAACTAAGCAATTATGAGTGGCGTAATGTTTAGCTTCAAGGGTGGAGTGTTGGTAGTGCGACACAAAGCAAGTAGGCAGATTGTATTCCATGTAAAAGATCGAAACCTATGTAAAAGCTGGAAATGACACTTTCTTTTTATACAATGCAGTGTTCGTTACCCACACATGATGGAAGAGATCACATAGAGAAATACTATTCACTCATGTCTACGGTTCCAGTATTTAGAAACAGGGTGGTCCACCCTAAAAGAATATTGACAACAAATATGACAAGGCAAGCATAGATGTAGTGAATCAATCATTTACTTGTCAGCTTACTAGGACAAGTATGCAAAATTGTAACTGCAGTAAGAGACCGTCCAAAATCTGAATGAAGAAGTTTGTCTAGAACTTATTGTTTGCAACTAATCGACGTGAATAATTGGATATTATATCGAATGAGTAAGAAAGACAAGTAAAATTGTCAACAAACCTGGCTTGCAGTAGTAATCTGGGTCAATGTCACTATGACCAACAATCCAAAATGACTAGTTTCTGTTCCGAGGGCCGGAATTTTGATAACCCTGTGAACTTTAGAGGTACTAAAGATTACCGAAATACATCTGAACCATTAAGTGTAGGTAGCACTGAGCACACAACGAACCCTAATGACAGTCCTGCCTAATGAGTAATGAATCAATTAGAAAATGGGTGATGAGGAGTGGCTGCTGAGTGTTGAGGATGTATCTCAGGATAAATCGGGTTGGCTTGGTGGGTGCTGCACGCCTGAGCCCTGAACGGACTGGGAAGGTAGGCACGGCGGCGCGCCCGGGCAGCGGTGACGCTGTTGGGCAAGTGGCTCCTGGCCTCCTGTTAGTCCGGCATCTCCTCCTAGAGTCATGCCGTCCAGGGACGGCAAGTCGCCGGCGAGGCAGGCGGCTGGGGGCGAGTAGAGATCGGAAGCGCGCAGTAGAACAAAGGGGAATCGGGGCCTGAGACGACCCAAAATCCAATGGTGGGCCGGCCCACCGTGGGCACCCTGTAGAGATACACACCCGAGCGGCGAACATGCATTTTTGAAACTAATTTAGGAACATTTAGCTGACCAATTAAACAACTCTGTTTTAATAATATCATATTCGTATTTGAACAACTAAGCTTGTTTAGCTTGATGGGTGGAGCAGTGTTATTATGACACGAAGCACGTATTCTGATCGTATAGTGATCATAAAAGAGGGAAACTCTAAGCATCTTTTTTTAGCAAAAGAGGGTTTCCCCTCCGACTTCTATTAAAGAAACCACCACGGAACCAACATGATCAATTAAACCCTAAGCGTGATCAATTAAACCGTATTATGGCTGTGCCATGGCAGATTTGAAGCTGCAAACCGGAGAAATGATATTTAGCATCCATTGTTTGCTTCGAACTAAGAACAAAATTCTAAGAGCTGAAAAGAAAGTAGAGTACCCAAGTTAAGATCTATTTTCTAGTTGAGATCAAAGAGTTGAGGAGATATGAAGTACCACCTCTCTTGCGGTGCCGTGTAGGCATCGGGGTGCGATGGCTGTCGGTGGCGTTGAAGTAGATCTGCAACGGTAGACGGGTGCATCGGGGAATAAGTCCTGTTGCGGTGGAAGAGAAGGTCGTGTGGGCGGCCTCGGCAAAGAGGACGACGGCGCCGATGAAGCGAGAGGATGCGATGCAAGGCTATTGGTCCATCATCGTGGATGAGAAACGTCCATCTCTAGCAGTGGACGACGCGGTCTTGGTAGGCGCTCCGACATGGTGGAGGACGGTGGCGATGGATGTGGTGGAGGACGGCGGCGATGGATGGGGTGGCGGACGGAGGCTGGTGTGGGGATGGGGTGTTCTAGAGCGGACGGTGTATGAATGGGAAAATGGAGGGAGAGGTACGGGGAACCATGTTTTTGGGACGCGCCTGTCTGAAATATGGGAAAGTTACGAACTTAGCCCCCGTTTAAAATTTGGACGTCTCGTCGGTTGGGGATAGGATGGTAATCTCGCATCTCGCCAATATTTGCCCAGAGCGATTTCGGTGTATGAACGGGGCTGACAAGTAGGGCGGTTGTGTCACGTCTGAGTGAAGTTACAAACCTACCCCTATTGAAAATATTTGCCTACATCGATTTCGGCCGAGTCGAGTTTGTTTTGCCGCCCACCATGTATGAATGGGGAATGGAGGGAGAAACAGAGGTCTTTCGGACGAGCTTGAATCAAATGAGTTTTGCCGCCCATGTTTGACGCCCACCGTGTCGGAATGGGCTCAGAGGCGGTCGTGTCACGTCTAATTGAAGTTACTAACCTACCCCTATTTAGAGCAGTGGAAATCGGGCCGATGGATTGTCCGTGTAATGGGCAGACAGTAATTTTCATCTCCCAAACACTTGGCTTTGGGCAGCCGACGTGGGAGTGGACAATTTGCTGCTTCTTTCGAATTTTGGGACAATAAGCATCCACGTTTACCCTGGCAACTAAATTCGAATCCATTTTGTATTCCTATATGAATCTTTATAAATCATTCTATGTGTTTTTATATATCTTCAAAAGAACGACAAAGATGTATTCCACTGTCATATATGAATATGGTTTGCAAATGCCGATACTCAAATTCAGAAACTAGAATCCAGTTTAAGGTGAATTCGAATATTTGGAACACTTCATGTCCAACTCAAATGTCACACGCAGCATAATGTGTACTCCCATTTAGATATGTACACAAGCGATGTATCAAGATTCAAATACCGAGTCAATCAACCAAGAATGTACAGAACTAACAGACATATAAACACTTATAGAGTATATGGATCAATAATATCAACTAACATACATAAGCCAGGCCGTTGTACTTTTTTTTGGCTACAACAGCATCCTTTTTTTAGCCAGCATCTTGGCCCTTTCCAATGCGTACCACTTATGGTCCAGCTATGCTACTACTATTGATGAATGCACATTCAGCCCGATTGGCATATTTGTAGGTCTCGCACAACAATCCAAATGAAATGTCTCCGAGTCTTATCAATTGATACAGACTTGTGCTCAAATAAAATTACAAACCAAAAAACAAAACAAAAACAATTATTACATGATCTCTAAAACAAATGGTTTGATTGATTACATGAACAGACAACACAAAGGTTATTCAACTATGGAAAGAACATTTCACCTATGATTTACCAAGTAGGAATTTAATTTCCTTTTTTCCTTCAGGACCTTAACAATCTGGTCAGTCTCAGCTTGCTTCATTTTGAAATCCACCAAATATTTAATGGTTGTCTTGAGTACTACTTGTGATTGTGCTGTTTGCTTCCTCAACATGTCAACTTCATCTCTAAGTGCAGAAGCAGAATCTCTTTCTACAACTAGTTTAGCCTCTAGAGCATCAGAAGTTGGCCATTCATAATGCACGATTAGGCCGGTGCCACTGCTGTGGGATGATGCAACGTCCATGGGGACCTCGCTCTTTGATCTTGGGCTAACCTGTTTTGCCATTAAAGTTCCGATTGGATTCAGAAAAGTTGAAGTTAGCAAAACATCTCAACTGGGAGTTATAACAGCAAACCAGTTAAACAAACAAGGAATTAAAGAGTTTCAATTGGATGCTGAAAAGTAGTTATTAACATCATTGTAACCCGCTGTTGCAGCAGCAAAGCAGCTAAACAAACAAGTAGATATTTAAGTTAAGGCAAACAAGTAATTCTTAACAGTAAGTATCAAACACATAGATAGGCGCAGTCTACAATATGATTAACAGGCTGTGCCATTATGTAATCAGTAGCAAACTAAATTAAGCCAAGCAACGTAATTGAACAATTTTGGAATAAGTGGCTAACTAAAATTCCGAGAAGCAGGTAACTGAACTTACGCTAGTTCTTTGTACAGGCACACTGCAACTTCTTTTTCGCTTACAAGGTTGTACGAAGGAGTCCATGGCATCAATTGCTTGGATACGTAGTCCCAATACTTCTTTCTTCCCACACTGCATGGGTAAGTCGAATGGTTAATCTGGTAAGATGGTGCGTCCTTGATATGTTATATGAGGACGTGTAGTCAGACTAGTTGTAGCCAAACACATCACACTGGCTTTTACTGTATATTTCATGTCATTACTTTTGGCATATCGAGATCGAAGCAATCTACAATAGGATGAAAGGACTGGCATCCTTCACATTATTGGCGAACTCAGTTCATAGAAACAAGCAATTCAACCATTCTGTGGGTAAATCAAAAGCGCCACTGGAATATTTTTCACGATCCAATCATACACGCAAAAAGGGGCGACGCCACCATAGGGACTGGTATGGGCGGCCGCCTCAGGTGGCTGGAAAGTGTGCACCTAGTTTGAGTCGTCCAGGTTGGCCCATGCTAGTTTTGTTCGTCCCAACGCACGAGCAGGCAATGTAAAAAATGAAGAAAAACGTTTCAATTTGGATGGGCCAATAACATAAGTGCAAGGCAGGCCCTATAGCAGGCTCGCGGCCCAAACGAGCGCCTCCCATATCGATCGACAGGAGGAAAAATCCCAATTCATTCGCTCCAGCCTCCAGTCTGGTTCGCTCCTAACCTAGCCGCCGCTGGACAGACCGACACAACACTTCCTTGCTCCCTCGTTGGAGGCCGGTCGCCGGGCTTCAAGCGAACGAAAGGACAAGAAGATGAAGATCCAACCCTGGGTGTAGCCTGCGTGGGAGGCAGCGGCGGCAGCACGGGCATGGCATCGAGCTTGCGGAAACAAACAGTCGCAGCTTGCAAGAGTAGCATGTGCAACGAGCAGGTACATCACATCCCTGATTATATCTAATTCAACTCTTCAATTTCGGGCCAATAGTTAAACCTGACGGTGTTGTAAAACTGCTTGTATGTAGGGAATCTATGAGAAAATGAAACCAATTTCTACTTATTTTATAACTCCCCCAATCAATACTGAACTGACTGAATCTGATGTATCTAATCAAGTTTCCGGTGCAAACATACAAGCTCATGTTGTTCTTGAGCCTGAAGTGTCTAATGAACAGACTGCTAATGCAGGATTTGATGCAAACATTTTACATGCTCCTGGTGATGAACATATAGTGTCTAATGAGGGATCTAATGCAAGCATTTTGCAAGCTCATTGAACAATTTAGTGTCTAATGATGATCTACTATGTTGAGAGAGACAGAGATTTGCAGGCATTGATGACAAGCAAATTATAGTGCATTTTCATAGCTTGAGGAAACGTCGAGGCCATCTACCAGAAAGTCCCCGTATCATGACAACATAGCATAAATACTTTTCTAATCTGTTGTTTGAAACTATTGCCATACTTGTGCAGGATAGATATATTGATATGCAGTTTGCGCACTGGTTATACATGCAATTACACTTCGATATTTTCAGCCAGAGAACGAATAATTCAAGCAGGTACAGACCATGTTTGTAGTCCTTGTACACCATGTTGCATTTTGTGTTTTTTGGTGCATGCATCATTTAGTGTTTATAATCTGAACTACTTTGGATCATTAGCTGGTTTTCAAAGTGCATGTAGCTTCACATTTCTCAAGTTATGTTGATTTCCGGAGTGCAAGTGCCTTCGTATTTTTTAAGTTAAATGTTCGCCCCTAGTAACTTGAATTCGTGGATCAGCCACTGCACACAAATCATACACGAATGCCAGTACAAATTAAATGAAATGTAGGGACTTACGCTAGCTCGTTGTACAGGCTCACTGCAGCTCTGCTTGCGCTTGGGATGTTCCATGTACAAGTCCATGTTACCACTTGCTTGGATGTGCAGGCCTTGTGCTCCTTGCATCCCCCTCTGCATTTTTGACACGGCGAATGGTTGATCAAATAAGAGGAATCGACCTTGATGTTGTACCGGAGGACAGATACTTACAAGGTTATACGGGTGTGCAGGATGTGTACCAGATCCCGTAGGGCCGTCATGCTTCGCTAAAAAATGGATTTTCTTGTTTCAGATGCTATCTCTAGAAGAAATAAGAGTTAAAGTCAGAGTTGCATAGGCATGTAAGCTAAGAGAGCAGTGAAAGGATATCCAAACATCGTCGGAACAGTGCACAAGGGAGTGATGTGTGGATACCTAGTATGGGACGGCGTTTGGGCATGCTTGCCTAGCTAGAGTGCGGGTCACTTCAGAGTCGTTGAGGGTGATGCACTGGCGTTGGCTGGCCACGCACGGATGCAGATCTTGAGTGGCAGCGGAGCGCTACGATGCGGTGGACGAGACCGTTGGTGAAGCCCCAACGGCCTCGGGGGGCCGAGGTGCGACGATGTGCTCGGTGAAGTAGCCCCGGTGAGCTAGGAGACGGCGTTGGTGAAGCGCACCTGATGCGGTGGAACTCGGTGTCTGTGAGGCACGTCGGCTGCGGCGGCCGACGTTGTCGGTGGACAACCCGGTGCGGTGGACAAGGGCGTAGATGAGGCAGCTCCGGTGCGGTGGTGAAGCGCGACCGTCGTCTTCGTCGTCGTCCGGCACAGTGGTGGGGAACGGTGGGGAATGAGACGAGACGAGGGGCGATTCGAGGGTTGGCGGCGAATTAGGGATTTGAGCAATCTGGGCGCGGAAGGGGACGGTGGAGAAGAGAGATTTTGCAGGGCTGGAATTGGGGCCGCCAGATATTTCAATCCGAAACGTGGAAGCGCGAACTTATATGTCGTCGTCCTTTTGGGGGGGGGGGGTGGGTGGCTGGGTGCTACGCGTCCGTCCGACACACGCGACCACCCCGACAGGACTATGCTTCGGTGCCTTAAGGCACCTGCCTTTGTGTCCATGACATGTGGGCCCAACAGGTGGCTGGCCCACATGTCAGTGACCCAAAGGCATTTGCCTTTAAGGCACCGAAGCAGCGTCCACCCCGACACGACCCTGGTCTTCCTGGTGCACCTACATTTTAGAATGCAAACGAATCTTCTTTCATTTGCAAACGAATCTGTATGTATTACCATGCCCGTGTTTTCCTTGCAATAATTAGTCATTCGAAACGAGATACTCCATCCGTTCACTTTTGTAAGTCGTTTCAAACAACTTAAAATGAACTGTTTTGCACATTGTCTGAAATGTCTTCAAGGTCTTATAAAAGTGAACAGAGGGAGTACTATAAATTAATTAATGATGAGTTATTTGAAAAAAATCGAAACGGTACCCACGCTAACGTGGATTAGAGTGTGTGTCACATAATTAGTTATTTGAATTAGAGTGTGTGTCACTTAGTTAGTTATTTGAATTAGAGTGTGTGTCACGTAGCGATCTCCAATTCTAACGTGGATTTCGCATTTCACTGTATCCATGCTACTTTTTAATACAAATTCATATGTATATGATGAACACCATGGTAGTGAGAAAACTTTTGGATGGATTCAAACATATGACCTACAAAATAGCACAACAAACTGAGTCAATGTCACTTTTCGAAACTTAGTATGGCACGAATTCGAAATAATTACCCGTATGCCTGGTCCTCGGTTCAAATCTTACAATGTACACCGAATTGAAACATCGATATTAAGTCTCGTAGTATGTACATCCAAATGTTGTTTTTAGCCCCCCCCCCTCGGACAAACGCTACATACTTCCTGTATCGGTCAATCTTCCTCTCCTAACCACCTTAGAAAGCTATCGGTTTCCAACACACGTTCATTCTTTCCCTCCATGTTTCGATCTCTAAGTCTCTCAACTACACAACCCCTTTTTCCACTCTGTTACCAAATGTATTTACCTCACACACCCGCCATTGCACCCCATGCCGAGCTCACTCTCCCCCTCTCCCTCTCACCCTCTCGCGCTAAATACATGCATTGCCTATCTAGCCCCCCAACCTCTCGTGTGCACGCACGCACGTTGTATATCTAGGTCACTCCCTCGAGACTGTCTCACTCTTTCTTCCGCATAGCGGGCCACACTCGCTCAATCTCGCTCTCTTTATTTGGGTCTCATTTAACCTCGTTTTCTTTCACACACAAATGATATATCTCCCTGTTCGGGCCTCGATCGACACACTCTATACTCTCTCACGCAGATTGTCTATCTAGGTCAGTCCATCCAAGCCGCCGCCACTCTTTCGACCTCATGGTGGGCCACGCTCACTAAATCTCTCTCTCTCTCTCCGTATGTCTCGATTGACCTCGCTCTTTCTCGGACAAAAATGATATATCACCATGTTTGAGCCCAATTCGACCTATTCACATTGTATACTCTCTCACGCACATCGTCTATCTAGGTCACTCTCTCCAACCCGTCTCACTCTTTTGATCGCACGGCGACCCTATGTGATCGGTTGACCTTGCTTCCTCCCACGCACAAAATATATCAACACGTCTGTGACTGGATCATCTCTCAAGCTCTATCTTACAGCCCTCACCCTTGCCAAAAAGCTCAATCGGACAATATCTCTCCAGAGCATATATATTTGTTCAATGAATGTCGGACCACACTCACTTTGTCTCTCTATCTATATGTCTCTCGATTGACCTCGCTTTCTCACACCGTATCTTCCACGCGTTGAAGCTACTACCTCTCCATCCCTCGCAAAGCCAGAGCTATTTACATTGCCAGGGGCACTCCAACCTTGGATTAATTTGTGTAGGCATTTATTCCGGTCGGTTTAGATTATATTTTCGCAGCATTCGGCCCACAACTACTCCAAACACCGTTGCAACCCACGCAACTCCCCTAGTTGATTTCCCTCTGGCTCGGTCATCGCTCTCTCGCACGTCCTTTCTTGCCTTCAACGTCGCACCATGGTATTATTGCAAAAACTATGTTGTTCTCTTTAATTATTATAAATAAGCTACAAAACTACACACCGATAATCCACTTGGAATGGAACAAATTTCGACCCACAAATTAAAGTGCTACAAACTACACACCGAGGGGCCCACATGTCATGAAACAAATTTGGACCCATATACAAATTAAAAAATAAAGGACGAGGATCGAACATGCGATCGGGCCTTCAAGCCGCACGTCAATAGGCAACATACGTAGAATAGCAATGTTTGTTGTACCCCCTTTGTTCACATAATGTTTTTATATTACACATCCTAATTAATGGATAACATGTAATATTATTTTTAGTACTATTCGCCTTCACTTACTGGTGGGTTCCATGTGTGCTCTCTCTCTCCCTCTCTCTCTCCTCCCCTTCTGCGTTTAGACGCACGGGCAAACAGGAAGAACTCGCGGGCGATGTTGCCGTTGACCATATCTAGACGCGTTCACAAGTCACGGCACCAGTTTCATGTACTAGCAGCACTAGTCAATGTGTATGTGCAATGCACGTTAATTGGGAAGTATATTAAGTGCATGCGGATATTAACTACTAGGATATTATTTGCGTGTTGTCATGTGATTAGCACTATTTTTGGCATGAAATTAACTGCACACTAAACGTGTTGAGCGCTCAACATTGAAGCAGTCTAGGTCGTTGGATGACAAGGAATACATGTGGCTTGATGACGTTTTATATTTAATTTGATACGGCTCTAGCAGAACATTCAGTCGATCAAACCATACATTTCGTTCAGTCTGACTCCGACTTTAAATTATACGACGATCGATATAAAATAAACGGAAATGATAAACGTTCGGATTTTAAGCATGGCAATCCGAACGTTTTTCATGGCAAATTTAGATTACGCGGCGGTGGCGGGGGCGTCTCGCGGTGGGAAGCGGCTCCTCTGCCGTGCTCTGTGTGTCGTCGGGCCACTGACCGACGGCAACGGCGGCGTCTTGCGCCGCTGTTGGCGTACTCCTGGACGTTGGCCTAGCTTCAAGGAAGGCCAAAATGTTCTGGACTTCGGAGCGAGTCAACTGGCGGGAGGAGGCGACTGGCGTTGGTGCAAGGAAGCGGTCGACGGCGGCCATCCATGCCGCTGAGGGGGGCACCGGCACTCGCGCGGGGACAGGCGCTGTCAACAGCGCGGTGGAGACATTCGTGTGCACGGGCACCGGCACGGGCGCGCACGTCAGTGCACGCGCATGCGCTGGCAGGTGCACGGGCACCGGCACGGGCGTGCGCGTCAGTGCACGTGCAGGCGCATGCGCTGGCAGGTGCACGGGCGCGTGAAAGTCGGCGGGGACCTCGTGGAACCCCGTGGGATCAAGCTCGGCGACAATGTGCGGCTCCCAGCCCATCAATGCCACGGGGATGGGCGCTGGCGTAGTCAGGGCGACGGGAGCCGGAACGGGAGCGGGGACAGGCGCGACGTCTTCCCGCAAGGCCAGTTCAAGCTCGTCCCAAAGCGCCTTATGTTCTTGAGACTCCGGCTTGGTGTCTTCCTCAGGAAACTGGAACACAAAGGGCAGACCATCGTGATGCGGCATGGCATATGTTTAGGTCAGGCTAGTTGGAGGTAGACGACAGGAGAATCGGAGAGGAAGAGAGAGGATTGTAGCGATACCGGGTAGTGCAGGGTTGATTTTAAACTGCGGCGCCGGCGACATTAAAGGTGGGAGCAGTTGGGACGACGGTGGGCGGCGAAGCCTGGTCAAAGGGCTCGCCTCCGGTGATCCTGCACAGCAGTCTGCTCGCACGCCTCCCTGACAGCCGGCGCAACGGTCTGCTCGCACGCCTCCCGTCGACTCACACGCTTGCTCGGACGGCACCTGCCGATGAGAAGTGGGGACTTGCGGCGGCACGTAAACGCCCACGGTTTCAATAGTGAAAGCGTTCGCCTTAACGTGACAGGTCTTTGTTCCAAAATACCTTGGCTCTTCATTTGTGCAACTTGTCATAAGCAGCTTGTCTCAAATTGAAGAAAAAACTTACGAAGTAATATTTGTGCCATATCACGTGACCATGCCTAGTTTCAAGAATTTATGCTCACTTTTGGATTTTCTGAAATTTAAGATCCAGGATTCGAAACAATATCATAACCCGCATCATGCAATAAATTTTCAAGCCGTACATCTGTCCTGTTGTATTTCTTAAGAAAGGATTTGATCAAACATTTTGCTTAGTTAGACTTTAGACAAGTTATATATGCAGAGTAAAAGGATAATCCCTCCGTACCAGTGCATTGCCTGATATATTAACTCAAGTACTAGGCACGAACAAACGGGCTCAATTCTGTGCTCATCCTGGTGTAGTAGTAGTAGTAGTAGTAGTAGTAGTAGTAGTAGTAGTAGTAGTAGTAGTAGTACTAGGCAATGCAGTTGACGGGTGACCTTGACGAGCGGCGACCGAGGGAATTGAACCGTGCTCGGCACGGTAGGTAACGTTGTCTAGTTACTAAAGCATCCCTCCGTTGTTCATCGGTAGTCATGATGGACCGGGGACATGAGGGGAATTTCCTAGGGCTGGAATTCTGGCCGCCAGATATTTCGACTTGAAACGCTGAGGCTTGACTGGTTGGGGTTGCCTAATGTGTGTACCACGCACGCCACCGAAGGACAGGAGCCCGGTTTTTTTAGGATCAACACGAGCCAAGGTCTGGCTGGTACGCCGTTGGGTCCTACCATTCGAGAATACGAAAGGAACCTTTTAAATTGCCGAACGAATCTATGTGTATTACAATACCCGTATTTTCCTTGCAAATACTAATCTCAACGTGGTAATTGATTTATGACGAGTTGTTGAATTAGAGTGAGTTTGTGATATAGTGATCTCAACGTGGATTTCACATTTCATGGTATCCCTATTAAGTTTTCCAATGCAAATTCAAATTTAAAAGATGAACAATATGGAGGTGAGAAAACTTTGTATGTATCAAGCATATGACCACACACACACACACACAGAGACACACACGCACGAACACAACAACAATCCAATAAGTATAGTGCATCTATTTTTCCAAACCATGCATGTATGACACGAATTCAAAAATACTCCTTCTATTCCTAAATATTAGTCTTTTAGAGAGTTCAACAAGTGACTACATACGGAGCAAAATGAGTGAATCTAGACTCTAAAATATGTCTATATACATCCGTATGTGCCAGTCCATTTGAAGCCTCTAAAAAGACTAATATTTAGGAATGAAGGGAGTAAAATGTAAGACATCCATGGTCCTCAATTCAATATTTAAAATGAACATGAAACAGAAACATGAATATTAAGTCTAGTACTACAGTACATGCAAATGTTGTGTTTAGGCGGAGCTATGATTGTCGGGGGTCAACCCCTCGACCTTAGATAAAATTGTGGAGCTCTGTTTAGGGTTGTTTAGATTATATTTGTCCCCACCCTCCCAACCACCGATTGGTTGTGCACCCCACACCCCTCCTCCCCGGGAGAATATCATGTGCCCCCATACCTTAGATGCTATATGCCGATACGAGTTGCTTGGAGCTTGTAGATTTGAGATATAGCAGCTCACATGATGTGTCTTAATATTTTTGCCGGAAACCTTGATGAGTTTGAGAATTGCACACAATTTGTACAAAAACTACTTAGATGCCCTTTGATCCCATATCCAACGACCTCGAAGCTCGTATCACCGTAGCATCTAAGATGAAGGAGGACATCTTATTCTCCTGTATGTAAGAATATCATGTGCTACCACACCTTAGATGCTTTGGTGATACAAGCTCTTCGGAGGCGTTGGATTTGTGACCCAACACCTCCTCGGTGGTTTGAATGGTTTTTTGCATAAAAGCCCCAAAAGAGTTCGGCCACTGCTTACAAGCACAAAGACTGCTCAGATGCCATTGGATCTCAGATCAAACGACCTCCAAGCTCGTATCACCGTAGCATCCAAGCTGTGATAGCACCTTATCTTTTCTCGCACGGGAGAGAGGTGCTCCCGCACCGTAGATTCTATGATGATACGAGTTCACTGAGATCTAACGGCCCACAGTATGAGGTTTGAATGTTTTTGCAATATACGACTGATAGAGTTTGGGAAATGCGCAGAAAGTACAAGTACTACGCATGTGCCATCTGATCACTGATCATACGACCTAGATGCTCATATCACCGTAGCGGGTAATTAAGCTACGGGGAGTACCTAATATGAGCACCGGGGAGCCGTTGGATCGAAGATGCAGCGGCACACACGAGGCTTGAATGTTTTATTTGCAAAAAAAACCTTTGGAGAGTTTGGAAATTGTACATAATTACAAAGACTACTCCCAAGCCATTGGATCTCACTTCCAACGGTGTAAAAACTCGTATCACCATAGTATGTAAGCTGCGGGGTGGATGTGATATTCTATGCTGCTGTCATTTTTGTTCGTAAACTTGCAAAATACGTGTAACTCGTGCCGTTACTTGTCTAACCGCGCAAAGTGTTTGTTCAAAAAAACCATCCTACACTGAAATATCGGAACAACACACGGGGTTCCCACTTGTCATTAATCAAATTTGGACCTAAAACTAACAAATCTGAAAGACGAGATTCGAACTGGCAACCTGGACTACAAAGCGTAAGTCGATAGCCTGAAAAAACGAACGGTTGTTGGCTTTGTCCCATAACTTGATTTTATACAGTACTTGCGTTGAGTAGAGTAGAGGGAGTGCCTCGTCAACACGTGCATGACCGTTGTCTCACTTACTGGTGGGTCCCAGGTGTGCGATCTCAATCTTTCTTCTCTCCATCGTCTAACCTTTACACGGGCACACACGAAGAGCGGCGCTAGCTTGCCGTGGTGTTATTACAACTAAAAAAAGTTTGGAAAATAGAAGAATCGCCTAGAACAAGAGACGTTGTGGCTGGTCGAGATGGAGCTAACCACATCTATCCTCCGTGCCACGTTTGCATGATGAAGCTGTGTGGCTAGTGGGGTGTTTTCGACCGACTGGCTGGGTCCCGAGGTCGAACCATAGGTACCACGTCTGATACAGTATATTTTTACACGCACATTTTTCCTCCGTGCCGAGACGTGGCACACCCTACCGCGCGGTTTCGTGGTCCTCCCGGGTGGTGCACGCATATATTCTTCCTGACGTGGGACGCCCTACCGCACGTTTTCTTGCTCCTCCTCGGTCGTAGCGCCGAAGCAAGTAAATGAGTCATCAAATCACGAAAGACCACCTTTCCCGCCGAGTACATCAGTGAAGCACGGTGGCTAGCTAGTTGGGCTAGTTCGACCGATTAGCTAGGCCGCCGCCACATTTGTTTTTTCACCCCTTTTTTTATCTACTTGCCGGCAGGTAAATTTAAATATCCACCGCGGCGTTGCTCTGGTGTTTGGGTGCAGCAGGATTTTTAATTTTTTGATTGACGGGAGCAGGCGCGGCAGGATTTTTAATTTTTTGATTGACAGGAGCAGGCGCGGCAGCAGTTAGTCACGATGAGTCTGCCTGTAAAAACCCACTGCTCCCTGATGTGAGAAATCGTCGACTCGTGTTTTACCGTGGTGAAAACCAAAATATTCCCCGCTCCCTCCACCTTCCCGTAGATTGCATTGCCTTTCAGCCGTTTCGCCCCCTTTGCTTCTTCTCCCCATTGCTTCTACTTGGTGCCATGGCGGCACAGCAGATCACGGAGTCCGATGTGAGGCGCCTGACACAGGAGCTCCATGTCAAGGATGCGGAGCTCAGGGCCAAGGACGTGGAGCTCCGTGAGCTCAAGGTGGAGAGGAGTGCCATGCTCCTCCGTTATGTGCGGGAGTTCATGGAGCTTCAAAAGCGGCAGGCGTCCACGACAAAGATGCTCGAGGCGTTGGCGGCGTTGCTGCAGAAAGCAGGAGATACGATAGGTCGTCAGGGGAGCCGGCTGGAGCGCGAGCGGGCCGATCGTGACGAGGTCCAGGATCGCCTCATCCACTTGGTGAACCAAGTTGCCACACACGTGTTTCGGCTGCGCGATGCCTACCGTCGTGCCAGCGCGACGATGCCGGCCATCGGGCTAAACCCGTTCGACCACCCGGTCGACTTCAACGAGCCACGGCTTCCTGACCTGGTCTCCTTCTGCACCTATATCTCCGAGGAGCTGAGCTGTCTCCGCGCGATGGTGGGGGCTGAGCTGGACAAGGAGGGGTTGCGGGCTGCCGTCGCCGTTGCCGGGCGAATCCTTTCAGGGCCCCGTCACCAGAATCCATTCGTGCCATTGGACACCGTCTTTGACGAGCTGGCTCCCGTCGACCGGGAGCGGGCTCTGCGGGCGGTTGCACCCTGCATCACCAACGTCGTGCGCCTCGAGGAGCAGAGGGACTTCGGTGGTGTTTAGGCGCCCTCTGCATGAGCATGTCCATGTCTCGGCGCAACATGACCGTTGGATCAAACTCAGACGGTGCAGATCAATCACTGTAGCACAAAGCGTGTGGGTGTGTTTGGTTGCATTCTCATCTCAATATAGTTGTTTCCTCTGCGTGTATTTTTGTCAACCTACTAGTGTGGACTCATGCACCCTTCATGCACTCTGCCAAACACCCAAAAGTGGGTCGAGAAGGGAACTTTTGCTCCCATCCCGTGCACCCTTCATACACCCTGCCTAACACTATCCGTGCTTCATATAGTTCATGTTTCATGGAGTACGGTAGCACTGTACTCTCCGTGCGCTGTGGACCTAGTTCTGTTAACATTGATCTCACCGTTCATTCTCAACCAGACAGTCGAAAAAGCGGTACTATGTTACATATAGGAGTAGTTGACATGCGCACAACATCATTTGTTATCCTCATATGTTACTACACTAGCAACAAGATTGTGTAGTACTGACGTATGAACCACTGCACATGCCTAGTAGTAGGAGCACTGTGTATGTTCAAGTGGCTGCTGTGTTTCGCACTCCTCCGTCGTAAGAGTGGAAACGCTTGCTGTAATCATTTTTTTCTTCAGAAAAATAGTGGACACGCTCTACCGTGCGGATCCTCCTCCAATCATGCACTAAATTACTCACTTTCGCCGACGTGTGGGACAGCCAGCACCTGGGTCCACCAGCCATGCACTAAATTACTCCGTAGTAGAGTGACGGTAGACTACCCCGATCGAACCGCCGTAGTAATGCCCAATGAGCCGTCAAATCACAAAACCCCCTCCTTTCTAGAAGTAAGTTGGACGGACGAAGCAACCATCATTTCACTCTTCTCTCTCAGCTTCCTCTCTTGAAGAAAACCCCCACTCGCTTCGCTTCTCCCTCATCTTGTTCCTCCTTTCACTCTTCTCTCTCAGCTTCCTCTCTTGGATGGACGCCGGAGCACCGGCCGACGTGATGTCTATGGCTCTGGCCAAAACCGTCGAGGCTCATGGTACGAAGAAGCACAAGCACCCCGCCGAGACTACCGCAGACAAGCTCAAAGCCATCGCCCTGTCCAAGCCCCCCTCTCTGGGATCCCGCATTAAGCAAGTCCAGGTAATGTCTCTTGTTGACGATCTTTTTCTCGATCTTGATCGTGTTTTTTCATCTAACACGCAGTACTAGTACTGGTAGTACAACTTTCTGGGTGATCTTGCATGTGATTTTAGTGTGCCAAATGACGGTTCTAAATTCCTCTTTTTACCAAAACATGCGAGAGGTTGACACTGATTTCTTATAGATTACTTTCAACTACTCCCTCTGTCCCAAATTTCTTGTCTTAGGTTTGTCTAGATACAGATGTATCTAATACTAAAATGCGACTTGATACATCCGTATCTAGACAAATCTAAGACAAGAATTTTGGGACGGAGGGAGTACTTTATGAACATCAATGCTACCTTTTAAGAGGGTATATTTGCCTCAGTAACTTGTGTTATGGATATTGCATGTAATCCCTCTGCTCTTATGCCTTCGAAGACATGTTCTAGTGTCTTTGTTCACTTATTTCTGTGCGTATATGTAGTCATATATGGAGTATAATATCGAAAATCATCTTATATTTCTGAACGGAGGTAGTAATAAAATATGGTTTCTGTTTGAATTAGAACCAGGTCCGTGGTGGAGATGAAGTTCTCAAAGTCAAGCCGTGTGAACTGGAAGACCTGATGATGAGTTCTACTGCTGAACTATCCAGCTGCTGTGTCCTTGTCGCCACGTGTCCTGAACTAGTGTTTTCCTGTAGCATTGTTGTCAGGCGTGTTCTCGAGGCTGTACTTGACCACAACAATTTCCTGGTTGTGCCTTCGATTATGAAGGCTGTGGTTCTTGTAAAGCTTCCCAACAAATCTGATGCGGCCTGTCTTCATCATCATGTTTATGAGTGGAAAGACCACTCTGTTAGGTTCTCCAAGGTTGACAAGATGGTGATGGTGCATGTAGACATCTCACACGAAGTCCATGGCCTAGTCAGTTATGCGGGGTTCATCCCGTAGGTCGGTGGCAAGAAATAGTCTGCAGAGTTTAGTTAGTGCAACTTTGCTTGTCTGTAGTAAGTACTATTGTTCAGTACTTGATTTGTGTTTGTGAACCCTATATTGTTTATTAGTACTGCCGCTTTTGGTGTGTGAACGGTCTATGTTAATGTCTATGTAATGTCTGTCCACTCAATTCAGTCTGTATATTTTGAAGTATCCAGATCATATTTTCTGTGAGGACGGTTTATCAATTATGGTTACACTCCAATATCTATATGCATTGCAGGGTTTATCGCACCCACCAGGATTTCCAGTCCCATGGATGTTCGGTCCATACGATATGTCACGACCTTTGGACTATCCTGCTTGTGGGAGTAGGCGGGGCCCCTGCATGCCACGCGTAGTTGGGCGATCAATCTTCTGTTTAGTACTTCAACATAGTGATTTCCTGGTAAGGATTCACTCATGTCACATCAAGTAAATCTTATTGATTTACTGTCTAAATCTTATTGATTTAATTTCATGTTTTCTTTCTTTTCCTGCAATTTTACGATGCAGGTTTGCCATGTGACATTCATCACAGAATAAACCGTTTGGTTTGCTCTACGATGGCTATTTTTGCAGGTTTCACTTCTTATGTCGTGTCAGTAACGAAGGCACTGTCCATCACTTATATTACTGGAAAAAATTGGATCAGTCTGTTGTCTGAGTACAAGCTGAATCCCTATGATGAACTGCAGTTTGGTTTAACAAAAACGCCACAATTAGTCCTTCTCGCGTTTAAAAGAAATGAAGAAAAAAACGGGATCACGGTCACGGATCCTAGTAAAGTTAGAAAGCTGATCATGGCAGACTAGACACGATCGCCATTGTCTCGCACAGATCGAGCACCGGCAGTTGCTCTAGCACTGACAGCGGGAGCAGCTCAGTCTGATCCAGCTCAGGATTGGGCACTGACCGCGTCAGCGGATCAGTCTGATCTACCGGAGGATCGGGCATCGACACCGGCACCTGCTCCGACACCGGCACCAGCTCTACAAGGAGCACCATCTCCGGCAGCAGCAGCGGCTTTGGCACCTACACCAACACTTGCACTTGCATCTACTCCGGCCCGTGCAGTTGCACCGGCAACAGACTGGGCTGCAGTTCGCACTTCATATACCAAAGTCCTTACAAAAACCGACATGTCCACCTTCTTGGTAAGCATTGGCCGCCCAAGTGCTTCGTTCTTTTTTCTTTCCATGTTGTTTCACATGATTCACTGTGTTGATCTAACTGTTTGGGTGTGTCTTCTTGTTTGCAAACAGAGAATTCCTAGAGCAACGAGGGAGTCGTGCAACAATCCGGGCGACCGCGGCCAAGTTTCTGATACCATGCGCAGCCTTGGTGTGAATGAACCTGCTCAATATACCGTAAGTACAAAGGATGGTCGCAAGATGATTGATGCTAAAGGATGGTCAAGCTTCAAATCTAAATCATATCTTGCGGTAGGGGATGATGTCAAAATCGAACTTTCTCGGCAAGGAGAGCTGGTCCAAATCAACTTCGAAATTCTTCAGTAGCAGCACGCAACTGCCGAACTGATCTATCCTCCGAGAGATTTTGATGTAATAATCTGGCATGGTGAAACAAGTGTCCTGTGTGTATAAGTAGTACGACAGTATTATTTATCACATGGTATATCGTTGATAGAATTGCAACTCTGATTGCTGGTTAGGAACTGTCGTTCGATTTCATTCCAACAGCTGCCGTGCTTTATTCAATTTTGTGTATTCGCCTTGCGACTGCATCTAAAACCAGCGTCGTACCAATCGCTTGCAATATGAAAAGCGCTGAGGTAGAACACATGGGCCCCCAAACATGCAGGGTCGGCCTGCGGCCCAAAGTCCAGAACCGTGAGCCTATCTGAGTATTATATTCTCAGCTGAACCCCCATAAAAAAAGTTGAACCCCCATAATGCCCGTGCGTTGTAGAGGGAGTATATTTCTCGGCAAGGTGAGCCTGTGATATAAAAGATTTGTATATTTCTTTACAAAGGGAGTATCTCTCTGTCAAAAAATATATTTATGTGTAACTAGTTACTCCTGTCTTTCTACTTCCTTTCGCTGATATGTGGGGCAACCGGCAACGGGGTCCACGTGCCATATGCACAAATTAGAGTGCACAACTTCACGGTAGACACACCCCGGTCGTAGTGCCGCAGTAATGCCCAATGAGCCGTCAAATCACAACCCCCCTTTCCAGCTTTAGCAGTAAGCTGGACGGACGAAGCGGCAATATTTCATTGGGCCTGAATCCCCTTCTCCCTCGTCTGCTTGTTCAGAGAAAACCCCCTCTCGGCGATTGCATAGGGTTTTCTCATGGAGAACCAGGTACGAATTCTTCATCCATCCCCGATAAATCCAAGTCCCTTGGTCGCAGGTAATCCTAGGATGGCAGCCGCCGCCGTTGATGCATTTTTCTTCCTACTGAATCTAGTGTGTTTCATTTGCAGTGCCCAAAGTGCGAGTACCCTACAGGTTTCTGCGCCCTCGGCGAGACGCCACACTTGTTCCTTCTCATCCTAACACAGCATTTTGAAACGCGCATAGTGTGTTCCTAGAATCCTCTTTTCTATCCGGAAGGGTGGGTATTTTTTTGAACATGTTGTGTTCTCATATTATTTCTCCTGCAGTGTATTATTTGCTCTGCCAGAACACATGTACTCAAGATGCTCGGCCTTGCCATAACTGAATACACTAGTTTAATGGTCACAGTGAAGACAAGCCATGGATATAAGTTCCGAGTTGGGTTCATGAACCAAGAAGATCGCTGCTTTTTTATGGCTGAACTTGGATAAACTTTCTCAAGTGTTACAGACTGAAAGTTGGCGCACGAATGTTGATGGAAATAGCAGAACCTGGTCTCATCTTCACTGCGATCTTCCACCCCGACGTCGTTCCAATTGTTCATCCATGTTAGTTTTGTATCTGGTTCTTGCTTGTTGCCTCGATTACTTCTTAATCCACCTATTCTGTCTAACTAATCACAATTTAACTTTAGAAGTAGCAACGAATCTCTCACGAAGATGCTACTTCTAACTAATATTTTCTTATAATTGGTGGCACGTGTAGGTTTTTTCAGAGTTAAGCAGTCTGCTCGTTTGTTACTCTGTAATAACTCGGCTATTACTAATGGCACTGAAGTTGACTGGATCGACATCCACAAGTTCCTACACTTTATTGATCGTCTTGAGGTCCTTGTGGGGCGTTTCAATGGTGGAAGGCCACGTGGGATATGTGTGCCACTGCTGCACTCGTTGAACATGTCCAACTGTGTCGAGAAACTTATGGTACGAGCTGTTTTCTGTTATATATGTTGTTCATAAACTATTGCTTATACACAGTTTTATAGCTGTGATCTTCTTGAAACAGGAACTGCCGAGTTCTATTGTTCCTATACAGATGCCTGACCATGGTCGGGTCAGACTTGCGCTTGGTCACAACATGATGTTTATGTCGACCTACTCAATTCCCCTTGGAGGTGAAAAGATACTTATTCATGGGTGGTCTCAAATAATGAAGGCCCGTCCATCTTGGAGAATAAGACAGAAGATTATGTTCATGCTTTTCCATGGCTCTAAAGCGAATATCCTGTTTATTGACCACGTTGCTTTCAGCTTTGGTTGTTAAGTGCGCCTGCTGGTTTCAGTTAAGGTTGTTAAGTACTTCTGCTGCTTTTACAGTCTGTCGTGTTTCTTCAGTCATGTCTTCCTCCAGCCGCCAAAACCAAACCAGCGCCGGCGGGGCCGCCTGCTTCCGCGTCCCACGGCTGGCTGCGCCTCAGCGCACGCATCGCCGCCCCACCGTCTCCTAAATCGTTAACGCCGACGTCCTCCGCGCGCTTTGGTGCACTCGCCGCGGCGCCGCCCTCTCGCGTTGTCAACATGGTCAACAAACAACAGGAATCGGCAGAAGTACGTGGAGAGGATGACAGTAGGGGCCCACCACGTCAGCGTATGGAAAAATAAAATGCTTCCTCCTAGTGTTTTCCTGACATCTGGGACCCACGACATTGTGAGCGTATATAGTCAATAGACAAGAGAACAGCACAAGATCGGCTGACACCTGGGACGTAGCTACTCGAGCAGTATTTTTTTTGTTTGGTATTGTTGAGACGGAGCAAGGTTCGAACTGGGCTGTGGCCCGTCTAGCCCAAGCTTATATTTTATGTTCACCATGTGACCAGCCCAGCTATTTTTTCTTTGTGAAAATGAGCCCAGTTTATTTTTTTTGAAGAATACCCAATCCAGGCCTACTTATTTTTCTACGCCCTGATGGGCTGCAACTCTTTCAAGACGCGTGCAAATCTTGAAAGTAATATGAAATGGGTTGTAAATATAAAAACAGATGACAAATTGGCAATTACTTTATAATTTCTGAATTTTTTCACATTTTCAGATTCCTATTTCACTGGGCATTAACCTAATTTAAATATATCTTCAAAGTACTTCAAATCTGGCTCGACATTTCGGTATTAAAAATAGTTTGGAACCCACAAAAATATGCGAAATTGGCCCTGGCCAACCAAAAAAACGACTGCAATAAATTGCATAAGAAGTTGCCATGAGCTATATATAAATTATTAAAAAAAAGAGGGAGTTGTCTAACTTGTGGGCCTGTTTAGTTGTCGTGTATGCAAAAATTTTTAGTTATTATATATGTCAACAAACGATTCTAGCAGACGTAACCGTTGGATGTCAATCCAACGGCCGTCGTGTTTCTTCAATCTCTGATCTTCTTGCTCCAGCCGCCAAAGCAGCGCCGGCGGGACCGCCTACTCCCGCCTCCCGTGGCCGGCTGTGCTGTCGCGCATGCCTCAGCGCCCCCTAATACTCCCACCGCTGGCCAGGGCATCCCTCTACTCACCCACACCTCCTGTTATTCTGCGGCGACGACAGCCTCACACCGCAGTCGAACCGATGAACCATCGTACTCCTCTCTGCGCGGGCTTCCACTGCCGCGTCTTCCCCGGCTCCGCGTCGTCCCCTTCCTAGGCCTCGCTGTCGTCCACCGCCGTGGTGCTCTCGGCGCGGTGTGGTCAATGTGGTCAACGACCGACTTCCATCGGAAGAGTACTGTACATGGAGAGGCTGACAGCTAGGTCCACGGCAGCCACAAGGAAGTGCCTCCTTATTACGCGGAAAAAAATTATTCCTCCACCTGACAGCAGGGACCCACCGGACGGGCCACCAGTATTTCGTGAAAAAAACGTTTCCCCCTGACTGCTGGGACCCACAGGACGGGCCACCGTATTTCGCGAAAAAAACGTACCCCCCGCTGTCAGCTCGGACCCACCGGAAGTGCCTCCTTATTACGCATAAAAAATGAATACCCCCTGCTAGGTAGGACCCACCTTGGTGGGAGGCTGACTTGTGGGCCTACTAAGTTGACTGGGACGGAGGCCTTTGTCAACTTTAGTCAATATATGAACGATTCTAGCTCCAGTGACCGTACGATGTCCATCCAACGGCCGTAGTGCTTCTTCAACCTCTAGTCTTCTTGCTCCAGCCGCCCAAAGCAGCGCCGGTCGTGCCGCCTGCTCCTGCTGCCGTGGCCGGCTGTGATGCCACGGAGGCCTCACCGCCCCCTACTACTCCCACCGCTGGCCAGGCCATCCCTCTACGCACCCACACCCCCTGTTATTCTGCGGCGACGGCAGCCTCACACCGCAGCCGAACGAGTGAACCCTCATACTCCTCTACGCGTGGGCATCCACTGCCGCGTCTTCCCCGGCTCCGCGTCGTCCCCTTCCTAGGCCTTGCCGTCGTCCACCGCCCTGGTGCTCTCGGCGCGGCGTGGTCAACGTGGTCAAGGAATGGCTTCCATCGGACGTGGACTCTACGTGGAGAGGCTGACAGTTGAGTCCACGGCCGCAGCAAGGAAGTGCCTCCTTATTACGCGCAAAATAATTATTCCTCCACCTGACAGCGGGGACCCACCGGATGGGCCACCGTATTTCGCGAAAAAAATGTTTCCCCTGACTACTGGGACCCACCAGCTACATCTTCGCACGCAAGGAAGTGCGTCCGAAAAAAAACGATTCGCCCCCCCTGACTGCTGGGACCCACCAGCTACATTTTCGCATGCAAGGAAGTGCATCCGAGCAAAAAAACAAAACGATTCCCCCCTGACTGCTGGGACCCAGCAGCTACACCTTTGCACGCAAGGAAGTGCGTCCGGGCAAAAAAAAAACGATTCGCCCCCCTGACTGCTGGGACCCACCAGCTACATCTTCACAGGCAAGGAAGTGCCTGACAGTCGGGACCCACCTGGTCGAAGCGTACGTAGCATTGTCATTCTGGTCGCGAACGTGTACGTACATATATACTGGTCGATATAGAGGCGCGCACGTGTTGTAGTAAAGGCGCGTACGTGTCGTAGTAGAGGCGCGCACGTAGCATGTACACGTACGTACAGCGGCCAGGGTGCAAGAAAGAAAATACGGCCACGTACGTACATACGGGCAGGGTCTCGAACGCCTACTCGCGCATACGTATGGCCAGGGGTCGTGTACATGGCTGGGTCGGAACGGAGAAACAACGTCGTCGTCGTGTTCATGGGGAGGCAACGGAATGCGTCGTGTTCATGGGGAGGCAACGGAATGCGTCGTGTTCATCGGGAGGCAACGAAACGCGTGGGAGCCAACCGGCTGGGTCAGAACGGAATGCATGGTCATGTTCATCGGGAGGGCTTGGACGGAACAGGCAATGGAAACGAGGCCTGGATTACCGCAAAACGGAGGAAACGGCCTTGTGTTCGACCGGCCACGTTCGAAATGGGATCCTGTTCATCGGGAGGGGTCTGGCGTACCGCAAAACGGAGGAAACGGACCTCCTACGGTCAAAAGGGGGGTCCTGTTGATCGGGAGGGGTGTGGCGTACCGCAAAACGGGACTCCACGGGATACTGTTCATCTCCACCGTCGACCTCCTCCAGCCTCCACGGGCTACCGTCAACCTCCTCCAGCCTCCACGGGCTCCTGTTCATCCAGCCTCCACCGCGCGCTACTCCACCGGCTACTGTTCAACCACCCCTCCACCGTCTATTGTTCATCCAGCCCTCCACACCACGGGGTCCTGTTGAATCACCCCTCCACCGTCTACTGTTCATCCAGCCCTCCACGGGCACCCCTCCACCGTCTACTGTTCATCCAGCCCTCCACACCACGGGGTCCTGTTCAATCACCCCTCCATGGGCACCCCTCCACCGTCTACTGTTCATCCAGCCCTCCACACCACGGGGGTCCTGTTCATCGAGAGGCAACGCCACCGCTCACTGTTCATCCAACACCCCCCCACAACGCTCACTGTTCATCCAATCGATCGGCTTCAGTTAGCAGCAGTAGCGAAGGAATCGCTCGATCGGGTTCAGTTAACAGCCATCGATCGACCGCTCGGGTTTAGTAATGCGTAGCCTGCAGTGCAATCGCTCGGGTTCAGTTAGAGCCCAACGCCTCGCTTGGGTTCAGTTAGAGCCAACGCCTCGCACACACGCGCGTACGCGTACGAGAGAAACGCGCATCGCTCGGCCCCTGACCTCCCACCGTAACCGGGAACTCCCCGAAATTTTCCTCCCCCTTGCTTCTACCACGGTTTTTTCCGTCATGGACGGCCCAAAGAATGTCATGCAGCTGCGTCTCCGGCCCGCCCAGGACGAAAAGCCCATTTTCTGTCATGTTTTTTTGTCATAGAAGTAGGAGCCCACCACATCTATGATGATACCGGGTTTTGTCACAATTATCGCCATAGAAGTGTCATATGTATGACAGAAAATTTTTTCGTTCGGCCCCAAATGTCACGGATGTGTCTTTTTTTGTAGTGCATGGAGTCATATTTTGTTCTAAGTATTGAGTTGTAAGTAAATAAAAGTGTGACGATCATCATTATTAGAGCATTGTCCCAAGTGAGGAAAGGATGATGGAGACTGTGATTCCCCCATAACTCGGGATGAGACTCCGGACGAAAAGAAAAAAAGAGGCCATAAAAAAAGAGAAAGGCCCAAATAAAAATATGAGAGAAAAAGAGAGAAGGGACAATGTTACTATCCTTTTACCACACTTGTGCTTCAAAGTAGCACCATGATCTTCATGATAGAGAGTCTCCTATGTTGTCACTTTCATATACTAGTGGGAATTTTACATTATAGAACTTGGCTTGTATATTCCAATGATGGGCTTCCTTAAAATGCCCTAGGTCTTTGTGAGCAAGCGAGTTGGATGCACACCCACATAGTTTCTTTTGTTGAGCTTTCATACACTTATAGCTCTAGTGCATCCATTGCATGGAAATCCCTACTCACTCACATTGATATCTATTGATGGGCATCTCCATAGCCCGTTGATACACCTAGTTGATGTGAGACTATCTTCTCCTTTTTTTGTCTTCTCCACAACTACCTTTCTATTCCACATATAGTGTTATGTCCATGGCTCATGCTCATGTATTGCGTGAAGATTGAAAAAGTTTGAGAACATCAAAATTATGAAAAAATTGCTTGGCTTGTCATCGGGGTTGTGCATGATTTAAATATTTTGTGTGATGAAGATAGAGCATAGCCAGACTATATGATTTTGTAGGAATAACTTTCTTTGACCATGTTATTTTGAGAAGACATGATTGCTTTGTTAGTATGTTTGAAGTATTATTATTTTTATGTCAATATTAAACTTTTATCATGAATCTTTCGGATCTAAAAATTCATGCCACAATAAAGAAAAATTACATTGATAATTATGCTAGGTAGCATTCCACATAAATATTCTGTTTTTATCATTTACCTACTCGAGGACGAGCATGAATTAAGCTTGGGGATGCTTGATACGTCTCCAACGTATCTATAACTTTTGATTGTTCCATGCTATTATATTATCTGTTTTGGATATTTAATGGCTTTGTTATGCACTTTTATATTATTTTTGGGACTAACCTACTAACCGAAGGCCCAGTGCAAATTGCTGTTTTTTTGCCTATTTCAGTGTTCCGCAGAAAAGGAATATCAAATGGAGTCCAAACGGAATGAAACCTTCGGGAGAGTTATTTTTGTAACAAACACAATCCAGGAGACTTGGAGTGGACGTCAAGGAAGCAACGAGGCGGCCACGAGGCAGGGAGGCGCGCCTAGGGGGGTAGGCGTGCCCCCACCCTCGTGGGCCCCTCGTGGCTCCACCGACCTACTTCTTTCGCCTATATATACTCATATACCCCGAAAACATCCGAGAGCACCACGAAACCCTATTTCCACCGCCGCAACCTTCTGTACCCGTGAGATCCCATGTTGGGGCCTTTTCCGGTGCTCCGCCGGAGGGGGAATTGATCACGGAGGGCTTCTACATCAACACCATAGCCTCTCCGATGATGTGTGAGTAGTTTACCACAGACCTTCGGGTCCATAGTTATTAGCTAGATGGCTTCTTCTCTCTCTTTGGATCTCAATACAAAGTTCTCCTCGATCTTCTTGGAGATCTATTCGATGTAATTCTTTTTGCGGTGTGTTTGTCGAGATCCGATGAATTGTGGGTTTATGATCAAGTTTATCTATGAACAATATTTGAATCTTCTGTATTCTTTTATGTATGATTGGTTATCTTTGCAAGTGTCTGCGAATTATCAGTTTGCTTCGGCCTACTAGATTGATCTTTCTTTGCAATGGGAGAAGTGCTTAGCTTTGGGTTCAATCTTGCGGTGTCCTTTCCCAGTGACAGTAGGGGCAGCAAAGCACATATTGTATTGTTGCCATCGAGGATAAAAAGATGGGGTTTATATCATATTGCTTGATTTTATCCCTCTACATCATGTCATCTTGCCTAATGTGTTACTCTGTTCTTATGAACTTAATACTCTAGATGCTGGATACCGGTCGATGTGTGAAGTAATAGTAGTAGATGCAGAATCGTTTCGGTCTACTTGTCGCGGACGTGATGCCTATATACATGATCATGCCTAGATATTCTCATAACTATGCGCTTTTCTATCAATTGGTCGACAGTAATTTGTTCACCCACCGTAAATTATGCTATCTTGAGAGAAGCCACTAGTGAAACCTATGGCCCCCGGGTCTACCTTCCATCATATTATTTTCCTATCAACTAGCTATTTCTATCGTTGTTTATTTTGCAATCTTTACTTTCCAATCTATATCATAAAAATACCAAAAATATTTATCTTATTACTCTATCAGATCTCACTTTTGCAAGTGGCCGTGAAGGGATTGACAACCCCTTTATCGCGTTGGTTGCAAGGTTCTTATTTGTTTGTGCAGGTACAAGGCGGCTTGCGTGTAACCTCCTACTGGATTGATACCTTGGTTCTCAATATTGAGGGAAATACTTGCGCTACTTTGCTGCATCACCCTTTCCTCTTCAAGGGAAAACCAACGCATGCTCAAGAGGTAGCAAGCAACTGCTTCTTCTTGGGGACAGCCTCAGGAGGGTAGATAGCGCCTTCGCTGTCCGGGTCTTCAATCGCTGCAGCTTGGTAAGCGCGCTCGAGGGATCACACCATGTCCTTCTCCTTGCAAGCGACTGTGATGACGCCGCAGCGTCCTGGCATCTTGAGGACGTTGTAGCCATGGTGGGTCACCACCATGAACTTGGCTAGGGCCGGATACCCAAGGATGGCGTTGTATGGAAGGCGAATGTGGGCGTTGTCGAAGTCGATGAGCTCGATGCGGTAGTTGTCGCGCCGGCCTAAGGTGACAGGGAGGCGGATCTGCCCTATCGGGGTGGTGGAGCCATCGGTCACTCCTGAGAAGGGCTTGGTGGGCTGTAGCTGATCATATGGCACTTGGAGGCGGTTGAATGTCTTGACCGAAATGACATTAATCCCCGCGCCGCCATCGATGAGGGCCTTGGTGATGAGGACATTGCTGATGACGGGTGAGCAGAGCATCGGGAGGGCGCCAGCGGTTGCAGCGCACTTGAGCTGGTCGGCCGAGCTGAAGGTGATGGTGCACTTGGACCACCTGAGCAGACGCGTGGCCTTGAGCCTGTGGAGGGCGGCATTCACCTCACAGGCGAACTGCTAGAAGATGCGATGAGGGGCTGGGGCCTGGGCGCCACCCAAGATGTAGGCTATGGCGCAAGGCTCCTGGAAGCCCCCAGCCCCCTCATTCTGGTGATGGTTGTCGTTCCTCCTCGATGGTGGTGGCAACGGAGGGAGCCTGGCCTTGCCCTGAGGATGGTCCTCACGAGGTTGGTCCCTCCAGGCGCCCTCTCGAGGCTGGTCCTGCCAGCGGTCCTCGCCAGGCTGGCCGCACCACTCCTGACAGGGGTCGTGGTCGTCCCAGCGTCCTCCACTTCGGCCTCCTCCGCGACCGTAGCCTCGATCATTGCGCTCGGGGCGTCGGCCGAAGCGCCTGTCGCGGATGGCCCTGAGCTCCTGACAGTCGTTGGTGTTCTGGCTGTGTACGTTATGGAAGGCGCGGAACGGGTGGTTGGCCTTGGATGACTCTGGGTGACCGCAGCCGCGCTTCATCTCTGGTTCTACCGCGAGCACGGCAGCCCCCTTGCGCTTCACGTCCTTGGTCTTGGCCTTCTTGTCTTCTGGGTCTGCAGCTGGAAGCTCGAGGAGGGAGAGGCGTCCCTCCTCAGCTCTTGCACACTTGGTCGCCATGTTGAACATCTCCAGAGCCGTGCACAGGTCCTCGTGTATGGCGAGCTCTTCCTTCATCTTGACATCACGGATGCCATCAGAAAATGCTGAGATGATAGCCTCGTCCGTCACCTTGGGAATCTTGAGGCGAACGTTGTTGAAGCGTTGGATGAACTTCTGCAGGGTTTCCCCTGGCTGCTGCTTCATGCGCCGCAGGTCGCCTGTGGCTGGCGAGCGGTCGTGAGTACCCTCGATGTTGGCGACGAAACACTCGTGCATCTCGCCCCAGGAGGAGATCGATCCCGCAGGCAGGTTCAGGAGCCACGAGCGTGCGCCGTCCTTGAGAGCCATGGGGAACCAGTTTGCCATGACCTTCTCGTCGCCGTTGGCCTCCTCGATGCTCAGCTCGTAGAGCTGCAGAAACTCAGCAGGGTCGGGGGTGCGGTCGTAGCGCGGAGGCAGGTCAGGCTTGAACTTGCCAGGCCAGACAACGCTACGCGGCTCGGGGGTGAAGGCGCGGCAACCCGCGGTGGTCACCGGAGCTCGTCGTGGAGGTGGAGCCTGCTCTTGGTTCCCACGCGCCGCCGCCGCAGGCGGCGCGAAGGCCTTGTGTGGTGGTGCACGGAGCGCGGGAGCACCCTCTCGCGGCCGCTGGATCTCTCGGCAACTTCCTTCTTCGTGCGTGGGCACCCTGCCTGGTGGGTTTTGCTGCAGGGCCGCGCACCTTGGCCCGAGGATGACATCTTGACGGGGAGGTGGTGGAGGCGCTCCATGGGCTACGTCGCCCGCAGCGGGAGGCGGGCGAGGCTGTGAAAGGGTCGGTGCAGGAGAGCCCCCAGCGGCGCTGACGAGCTCGGCGATACGGTCCAGCCAGTCCTCGTAGAGGTCATCGACGGGGCAGTAGCGCAGGAGCGCGCACGCCATGAGCACAACAGCCTGCGCGTCCGTGGGCCCGCAATGAGCGTGATACGATGAGCCAGCCGGAGTCAGCGACGGGGTGGCAGTGCGTCCGTCCCTCCGCACGGAGGGGTGCAGCGATGAGGCTTGCTGCTCGTTCCCTGCCGAGCTGGTGGCGGCGTTTGCAGGGAGTGATGGAGAGCGACGGGGAGGCCCTCCAATGGGCGCTGTCAGGGCGACGCGTGCGTTAAGAGCGGCTCGGCGCTCAGCACGGGCTCGACAAGCATCAGTCATGGAAATGGTGGAGCGTCGGTCGATGGAAGAGAGGTTTCCGTGCACCCCTACCAGGCACGCCAAATGTCGTATCACGGGTTCCGCAGACACTTGAGAGGTTCGAACTCTGGGGTGCGCACGAAGAACACTCTCTCCCCAGCTCGCTCGCTCAACGATTCCACAGGCTAGCTCGATGAACCCAAAGGACAAGGGACACGGGGGTTTATACTGGTTCGGGCCAACTCGCGGTGTAATACCATACTCCAGTGTGTGGCGGATTGCCTCGAGGGGTTGAGGATAAACTAGTACAGTGGATGAACAGCCTCAAGAGGAGAGGTGTTCTTGGGCTCGATGAGCTGGTGGGTGTGAGGATGATCTGAATGATCCCCCTTGCTACGGTGGTGGCTATGTCCTATTTATAGTGGCCTTGGTCCTCTTCCCCAAATGTTTCGGCGGGAAGGGATCCCACAACGGCCAAGTTTGAAGGGGGACAACTAGTATAAGCTATCCTGACAAAATTAGTCTTCACCTGCGAAAAGCTCTGGTGGAGACGCTGTTGTGGGCTCCGCGATGACCTCCGTCCTGCCGTCCCGGCGGTCTTGGTCCTATTGCACTGATATGGAAACCTTTGCCTGATGCCTCGGGACTCCTCGCCTCTCCTTAGCACCAAAGAGGAAACGGGTACACTACGCCCACTGGCGCCCGCCTGACCTTGGTCGTCATGGCTCACATCACGCGAACCTCGCGAGGTGCCCCTCGCATAGATATCTCCGCTCCTCAGGAACCAGCCTAGTGAGACTGCCCCCAGGGAGGTCTTGGCGTCGTCCGCCTCGCGAGGCTTGGCCCCTCACGAGGGTCTTGAGTGGTTGCTGCTGAAGCTGGGCCGTACCGGGCCGCTGACGGAGCCACGCTCGCGGGTCGCAGGCAGGCAAGTCTGGGCACCCCCGTTCCCAGGACGCCGACACCCATAACTCAAAAATGACTTATTTACATCTTTTATGGCCTATTTTGTTAATAAGCTCTGAAAAGGCGGAATAGAACTGGCCCTTAACCTGGAATTCAATTGTGCGTGCAATGATGAATCACTCCTGCCTGCTATGGTGTACATTTATGCATCATCATACATGGCATAACCTAATACATGTGCATTCGATTATAGAATCTGGAATAGGCAATGTTTATGTTAGTTCATACATTGCACATGATGTTTAAATGCCCCTTAAATCTGGTCAGTCAAGTGATGGTCTTTAAGCCTCCTTCTTTTCTTCTTTTCTAGATATGTAAGATTTTCTCACACATCTGTTCAATTGCTTGTTTGTATCAGCCAGCCATACTAGGACTGTTTGCTTTGATTACTTGCTTTTTCTTGACCTAACAAAGCTTGTCAACGATTTAAACACTAAGGGCTGCTGTAGTGGGGGCTTGTCTAACTCATAGGTGACATAAAGGTTTGGCTGTACACCAAAGTAGGCTCTCCAAGAGTACCTAGAGATCCAGTTCGAAGGTATGCCTAGTTTTTACATAGTGTACACATAGTAAATTCTCATTTCATTGTGTGCAAGTGCAAGAGATGTGGCATGTTTCATTATGTGGTGTTGTTTTGTTATAATCTCATCCTTTTGTGTTGTTCACAGACTCGAAAGTATGCATATTTATCTTCCAAGGAGACGAGTAACTAGTTTGTGTCACCTTGCAGAGGGGGTGCAATGAAGATAAGATTGAGGATTTCCAAGTGCAAGATGTTAGGAAGGAGCCTTGCAAGAGAAGTAGGAGCAGCGCTGAGCCTATTCAACCAGTTAAGGTAAGTCATTGTATCCAACTCAACAGTTCAATTGCTTGTTTGTTTCAGGCATAGTTAATTTGCTCTTTTCAATTGCTTTATTTGTCCTCAGTTAATGAGATGCCCAAACAATGATGCCTGATGTTGGGTACTTGTATAACTATTAGTTAACATAATTAAAGGCCTTACCATTTAATTAATCTGGCAAAGTGTGTCTGAAGCTTTGAAGTCTATTAACCAACTATTACTGCATGAGGCTCACAATCTAGTTTATACTAGGCTAATGATTGCATAGTTTTGATTGTTGTAGTAGGTTTGTATGAATCCCTCTGCTGTTCCTTATGCTCCCTAAGACTTTAATTGAGCTACAGAATGGCCAACTGCTTGCTTACTTATACGCAACGTGTTGTACAAATTTGTAACTTGTCTGTGTTTTGGATTTGGCCCCAACATCATGCTCCTCTGGTGAGCTAAGAGAGATTTCTGTATGCGGGCTGCACAGACTACCATTTTTATAATTTTTAAAATATCACCTGCTTATGCTTCATGACGTGTAACATTACTGTTAGTCCTGTTTTGCCATGTACAAAATAGTCTGTCTTGCTCGCTTCACTATTGTAACTATATTTTTGCCCTAGTCATGTGTATTTAGAGAAACATTTCAGGATGAAGTGACATCAACACAAAGATCTACGAGCAGTCCGGCATGGCTGTTACCAAATGATTATGGATTGGAATTGGAATGTGCTGATGTTCTCGAGCATCAACTAGAGGTGGCAAGACAACGTGTACATGACTCTCAATGTACAATCAACAAGTTGAGACTGGACTTGCATGTATTAGATGCAGGAGTCAAAAAACTGAAACAAGACACTGAGGTAACCACAAAGGAATTGGAGATTTTGCAGACTAAAATTTGTGCTATCTGAATCCGGCCAATCCTATTTCCTGAAGAGATTATAGTTCCAATGGTAAGGTCTGCTGATGTGTGTCCATGATGTATGAGCTTTATTTGTCCAGTGTATGTAATTTGTTGTTTGTGTACGCTTTATTATCACTGGTGCCGAACTATAATGCCCAGTGGGTATATTCGGCTGTAATTTCTTTATTGTATAGTGTAGGATTATTCTACGTTTCTATGCCTTAGTCTTTTTATTGTATAGTGTATGTTTTTAGAGGCGATAGTATAGAGTAGGATAATTCTTGAATATGCTATATCGTTGAAACGGGGGCCAACACGCCCAAAAATTTCCTGGACGCCATACAAACGAACAAGCATGTGTAGTCAAAGCGGGCCTTAATTGGGCTGGTCAAAATAATATTTAGTGGATCCCAAATGATGTGGCCCACCGTAACAATGACTCTTAGCAGGCCGTTAATAGGCCAAAAGCTCGATAGGGCTGTATAAATGGAAATGGCCCGCGGGCCTCTAGCAGACCGAAATACATGTCAATTTTGTCTCGGCCCTTTTACTTTACGGGCCAGTAAGAGGCCGAAAGTGCTATGGGCCAAAGGAGGCCCAATTTGCAAACTAGGCTTTCACCAGGCCAAAAGTCGCGTTGGGCTGAAATGATGCCCTGCGGAACGTGGGCCCCTAATGGACCCAAAGTCAAAGGCCCAACTATTTTGTGGGTCGTTAACAGGACGAAAGACAAAATGGGCTAGGAGTTGGCCCATTTATCGAATGGGCCGAGGACAGGCCTAAAGTCATAGCGGGCTTGAATTGGCCCAACTGCAGAGTGGGCCGAGAAAAGGCCGAAAGACGTTCCGGGCCGTTAACGGGCTGGAACTGACGATGGGCTGCTAACAGGCCGAAAGAAGCTCGGATCGTAAATGGGCCCAAAGACGTAACAGGTCGTTAACGGGCTTAAACTAATGATGGGCTGGAAATTGTCAAATCCTGAATGGGCCTTTGATGGGCCGATTCTGTGTAACTTGTATGGGTCGTGCTTGTAAATGGGCCTGTTTCAAGTAGGCCGCTAATGGGTCAGCCCGCTTATTTTGGCAGGCCCAGCCTTTAAACCTGAATGGGCCACTATTGGGCCGAGACAAGTGTCGACGTATCATAGGCGTGTTCTGTCCATTCGAGGGATGACAACTGTCCGAATGTCGGGCCGACACGTGGATCTGCCGGCCAATGAGAATTTTACACGTGGAAAATCCCCGGTGGTCCGCATTGTTAACAGGTTATCGGATCCAAACCAGAACCCGATAGCTTAACGACGACCCGTTACGGTCGATGCCACGTGTCAGTCACCCTTGATGAAAACACTTCTATGACACGCGATTTATCGTCATGGAAGTGGACACTTCCGTGATGATAATTTTGGTAATGTCATGGAACACTACTACGATAGCACAAGTATGACTATCTTGATTCTGTCATAAAATCGTCATGGATGTACATGCATGACAAAAAACGTGACCTACTGTGACAAACACGTATCATCACGGATGTGTTTTTTTGTAGGGATGCTTAACCGGCGTAGCTAGCAAATTGCAAGGTGCTCCTCCAAGATCTGGGGGTCGACACGAATGGCAGCCATCGCGACCTCATCCGCGCATGCGGCCGTGATTTGCTTCTCTGGTGCCAAATGCTCCTTAAGCTCCTGGCTATACTGTGTGCACCGTGGCTTAGGGCGGCGCTTATTTGGTGGAGGGGTCGGTAATTTGGGTGGAAGGTGTTGTGCCGACGGTCGGGGCATGTGGGATGTGGAAGGAGGAGGAGGATGGGGGTCGGGTGTGGATTACCTGCCTGGATAGACGAGGCCGAGCAGCGTGAAGGAGGATTGCCGGCGAGCAGGCACTGCAAGAAAGAAGTGAAGGTTTCAACTTGGAGAGGAAGGGGAAACAGGGGAAATGTGGATTTTGGTAAGGGGGAGGGAGCGAGGAGGTAGATATTTCCACGGAAGCCGAAAATTTTCAATCGGTTCAGCGAAAAAACTGGCGCGCAAAGTGTCATCAGACACGGTCCCTTATTCAGAACTGTGTATGATATGTGAACATCACAAACGATTCAGATAGCTTAACCCATGTGTGATGAGTTTGAATGTCAAAAATGTTGGTTCCAATTTCCCTGATTACAGTGGTCATCCATGTCATTGCATAATTTGGGTACACAGCACACCCACACTTCTTAATCGAGCAAGTTCAGCAATTAGACAGAGCTAGCTGGCCTAAACATTACTCTAACAAATTAAAGACCGGTGCTCTTAATTAAACAAAACAAACAGTACTACTACGGCTGGTGCTCGTCGATCTCCGCCACCTCTTCCATGTCCAGCTCACACCTGACGGTCTCCTGGGGAAGGGGCTCCATGGCATCTGATAACCCACAAGTATAGGGGATCGCAACAGTTTTCGAGGGTAGAGTATTCAACCCAAATTTATTGATTCGACACAAGGGGAGCCAAAGAATGTTCTCAAGTATTAGCAGTTGAGTTGTCAATTCAACCACACCTGGATAACTTAGTATCTGCAGCAAAGTATTTAGTAGCAAGTAATATGGAAGTAACGATAACGGTAGCAAAAGTAATATTGTTGGTGTTTTGTAGTGATTGTAACAGTAGCAACGGAAAAGTAAATAAGCGAAGAACAATATGTGAAAAGCTCGTAGGCATTGGATCGGTGATGGAGAATTATGCCGGATGCGGTTCATCATGTAACAATCATAACATGGGTGACACAGAACTAGCTCCAATTCATCAATGTAATGTAGGCATGTATTCCGAATATAGTCATACGTGCTTATGGAAAAGAACTTGCATGACATCTTTTATCCTACCCTCCCGTGGCAGCGGGGTCCTAATGGAAACTAAGGGATATTAAGGCCTCCTTTTAATACAGTACTGGAACAAAGCATTAGCACATAGTGAATACATGAACTCCTCAAACTACGGTCATCACCGGGAGTGGTCCTGATTATTGTCACTTCGGGGTTACCGGATCATAACACATAGTAGGTGACTATAGACTTGCAAGATAGGATCAAGAACACACATATATTCATTAAAACATAATAGGTTCATATCTGAAATCATGGCACTCGGGCCCTAGTGACAAGCATTAAGCATAGCAAAGTCATAGCAACATCAATCTCAGAACATAGTGGATACTAGGGATCAAACCCTAACAAAACTAACTCGATTACATGATAGATCTCATCCAACCCATCACCGTCCAGCAAGCCTACGATGGAATTACTCACGCATGGCGGTGAGCATCATGAAATTGGTCATGGAGGATGGTTGATGATGACGACAGCGACGAATCCCCCTCTCGGGAGCCCCGAACGGACTCCAGATCAGCCCTCCCGAGAGATTTTAGGGCTTGGCGGCGGCTCCGTATCGTAAAACGCGATGAATCCTTCTCTCTGATTTTTTTCTCCCCGAAAGTGATTATATGGGGTTGGAGTTGAGGTCGGTGGAGTGTCAGGGGGCCCACGAGGTAGGGGGCGCGCCCCCCACCCTCGTGGACAGGGTGTGGGCCCCCTGACGTGGATTTTTCTTCCAGTATTTTAAATATTTTCCAAAAAGATGTTCCGTAGAGTTTCAGGTCATTCCGAGAACTTTTGTTTCTACACATAAATAACACCATGGAAAGTCTGCTGAAAATAGCGTCAGTCTAGGTTAGTTCCATTCAAATCATGCAAGTTAGAGTCCAAAACAAGGGCAAAAGTGTTTGGAAAAGTAGATACGACGGAGACGTATCAACTCCCCCAAGCTTAAACCTTTGCTTGTCCTCAAGCAATTCAGTTGACAAACTGAAAGTGATAAAGAAAAACTTTTACAAACTCTGTTTGCTCTTGTTGTTGTAAATATGTAAAGCCAGCATTCAAGTTTTCAGCAAAGATTATGACTAACCACATTCACAATAACTCTTAGGTCTCATGTTTACTCATATCAATGGCATAATCAACTAGCGAGCAATAATAATAAATCTCGGATGGCAACACTTTCTCAAAACAATCATGATATGATATAACAAGATGGTATCTCGCTAGCCCTTTCTAAGACCGCAAAACATAAATGCAGAGCACCTTTAAAGATCAAGGACTGACTAGACATTGTAATTCATGGTAAAAGAGATCCAGTCATACCCAATATAAATTAATAGTAATGAATGCAAATGATAGCTGCGCTCTCCATCTAGTGCTTTTTAATAAGAGGGTGATGACTCAACATAAAAGTAAATAGATAGGCCCTTCGCAGAGGGAAGCAGGGATTTGTGGAGGTGCCAGAGCTCGATTTTAAAGCAGAGATAAATAATATTTTCAGCGGCATACTTTCATTGTCAACATAACAACCAAGAGATGGCGATATGTTCCATGCTACACACATTATAGGCGGTTCCCAAACAGAATGGTAAAGTTCATACTCCCCGTCCACCAACAAGCATCAATCCATGGCTTGCTCGAAACAACGAGTGCCTCCAACAAGCAACAGTCCCAGGGGAAGTTTTGTTTGCAATTATTTTGATTTAGTTTGCATAAAGCATGGGACTGGGCATCCCGGTGACCAGCCATTTTCTCATGAATGAGGAGCGGAGTCCACTCCTCTTGAGAATAACCCACCTAGCATGGAAGATACGGACAACCCTAGTTGATACATGAGCTATTCGAGCATACAAAACAGAATTTCATTTGAAGGTTTGGAGTTTGGCACATACAAATTTAATTGGAACGGCAGGTAGATACCGCATATAGGAAGGTATAGTGGACTCATATGGAATAACTTTGGGGTTTAAGGGATTGGATGCACAAGCAGTATTCCCGTTTAGTACAAGTGAAGGCTAGCAAAAGACTGGGAAGCGACCAACTAGAGAGCGACAACAGTCATGAACATGCATTAAAATTAATAGACATTGAGTACAAGCATGAGTATGATATAATCCACCATGAACATAAATATCGTGAAGGCTATGTTGATTTGTTTCAACTACATGTGTGAACATGTGCCAAATCGAGTCACTTAAATCATTCAAAGGAGGATACCACCCCACTATACCACATCACAACCATTTTAATAGCATGTTGGCACGCAAGGTAAACCATTGTAACTCATAGCTAATCAAGCATGGCACGAGTAACTATGATCTCTAATTGTCATTGCAAACATGTTTATCCATAATAGGCTGAATCAGGAACGATGAACTAATCATATTTACAAAAACAAGAGAGGTCGAGTTCATACCAGCTTCTCTCATCTCAATAAGTCCATCATATGTCATCATAATTGCCTTTCACTTGCACGACCAAACGAAGTGAATAATAATAAGAGTGCACATGCATTGGACTAAGCTGGAATCTGCGAGCATTCAATAAACAGGAGAAGACAAGGCAATATGGGCTCTTGGTTAAATCAACAATAATGCATATAAGAGCCACTTCAACAATTTAATTATAGTCTTCTCCTATCGACCCCCAAAGAAAAGAAAATAAATAAAACTATTTACACGGGAAAGCTCCCAACAAGCAAAAGAAGAATGGGAAATATTTTTGGGTTTTCTTTTTAATTATTACTACTACATCAAGAAAGGTAAAGTAGCTAAAAGCTACACTAATCTTTTTGGTTTTTCTTAAGGTTTATCAAACACACAAGAAGAAAGCAAGAAAAAGAAAATAAACTAGCATGGATATTACAGTGAAAAAGTATGAGCACCGACATCTAGCAATGAGTGTGTGTGAACATGAATGTAATGTCGGTGGGAAATACGTACTCCCCCAAGCTTAGGCTTTTGGCCTAAGTTGTTTTATTGCCACGGATGGCCTGGAGGATACCCATAGTTGTAGCCGGGGTCATACTGAGATGAAGAAGACTCTGATTGCCACTGGCTGGAAATCATCTCCGAATCCCACTGGTAGTTAGACTATCGTGGAGGCTCAAATTGCGGTTTCGGCTCTGCGGCTGGTGTACGGTTCCGGTAGGCATGAATGGCCGCCCACGGAACGAGATACGGACCTGTAGATAAATTAAACAAGGAGGGAGCAGGAAAGGTAATAGTCTCAGGGTGATGCTTATCAAAGAACAATTTGTATTTAAGCGCCCCTTCCCTATTCTTAACAATAAAGTCATGCGCTATCATACTCTTATAGTCTAAATAAGCATTGGGCAGCAATTTTTCTTCTTCTTCATAGTGCCTAATAGGTATGTTATAATGTGCAGCAAGGCGTGAAGCATAAATACCTCAAAAGATGGGACCCTTTGTACGGTTCAAGCTTAACCATTTAGCAATAATTCCGTCCATACTAACAGTGTTATCGCGGAATAAACCATGGAACAAAATGATAATATCAGGAACACTAAGGTTTCCACAGTTTCCGCGACCAATTAAGCAACGACTAGCAAATATGGCAAAGTAGCGTAAAACAGGAAAATGTATGCTAGTGATTCTTGCATCGGAAACCTTCCTGGTTTCCCCTACAGTAATAGTGTCAATAAACCCGTCCACATCTTTACGATGTGGTTCATCTAAACTACCCTCAAAAGGTATTTTGCAAACCTTGCAAAATTCATCTAGTGGCATCTTCTTAACAACATCATATAAATGAAACTCTACTGAAGGAGGTGTTTCCTTAGGATAATAGTAGAAGTTTTGCACAAAAGTATTGGTGAGTAAGAGATACTGGTTGCGTTGATCGCGGAGGAAGTCGGTGAGGCCTGCATTCTCAGCCAATGAATAGAAATCACTATAAATCCCGGCTTCTCTCAAGAAATCATCGGAAGGCCATTCACACGGCCGAACCTTCACGGTGCGAGGCAAATTATATTTGGGCCTCTGTGCTTCTTCATTTTGCTTTTCCTTCGAGCTTCGGCTCGATGATCCCCTCAAAAATCTCTTCATTGTTTTCTGAAAATTTTAGTAACTTCAAACAAAAGTGAACCAAGCTCAATAAAATTGATAGCAACTACTCCTACAAGTGCCTAGGGCCTATATCAAGCATTAGAACTACTTAGAACCATATCAATTTGACATGCAAGCTCAAGAACATGGTCACCTAGGCAGCACAATTTTGCAATGAATAGAGCACTAGAACAAAAACTAATTGGACCAATGGAGGAGTCACATACCAAGGAACAATCCCCCCAAGCAGTTTTGTGAGAGGTGCTTTGAGCAAGGAGATCGAAAATCGCAGCAAAATGAGCTAGAACTCGTGCTTGAGCTGGATGGTGATTTTTTGGGAGGAAGAAGGAGTGTGTGGGTGCAGGAATAAGTGGAGGGGGCCACCGTGGGCCCACGAGGCAGGGGGCGCGCCCAGGGGGTAGGGCGCGCCCTCCACCCTCGTGGCCAGGTGCTTGCCCCTCCTGCTGTGTTCTCAGTGCCAGATATTCTCAAATATTCCAGAAAAAATCATATTTCAATTTCAGGGCATTTGGAGAACTTTTATTTTCGGGGTATTTTTATATTGCACGGGTAAATCAGAAAACAGACAGAAAAATACTATTTTTACTTTATTTCAACTAAATAACAGAAAGTAGAAAGAGGGTACGGAAGGTTGTGCCTTCTAGTTTCATCCATCTCATGCTCACCAAAAGGAATCCACTAACAAGGTTGATCTAGTCTTGTTAACAAACTCTTTCCGAATAACATGGGGCCGGAGAAATTTCGAATAACACTATGTTACCTCAACGGGGATATGCACATCCCCAATAATAAGAATATCATATTTCTTCTTGACAGCAGGAAGAGGAAATTCAAAACCTCCAAAAATAATTGATGGAATTTTTCCAATAGAGTCGATACTATGAACTTGAGGTTGTTTCCTCAGAAAGTGTACCGTATGCTCATTACCATTAACATGAAAAGTGACATTGCCTTTGTTGCAATCAATAACAGCCCCTGCAGTATTCAAAAAGGGTCTTCCAAGAATAATAGACATACTATCATCCTCGGGAATATCAAGAATAACAAAGTCCGTTAAAATAGTAACGTTTGCAACCACAACAGGCACATCCTCACAAATACCGACAGGTATAGCAGTTCATTTATCAGCCATTTGCAAAGATATTTCAGTAGGTGTCAACTTATTCAAATCAAGTCTACGATATAAAGAGAGAGGCATAACACTAACACCGGCCCCAAGATCACATAAAGCAGTTTTAACATAGTTTCTTTTAATGGAGCATGGTATAGTAGGTACTCCTGGATCTCCAAGTTTCTTTGGTATTCCACCTTTAAAAGTATAATTAGCAAGCATGGTGGAAATCTCAGCTTCCGGTATCTTTCTTTTATTAGTAACAATATCTTTCATATACTTAGCATAAGGATTCATTTTGAGCATATCAGTTAATCGCATACGCAAAAAGATAGGTCTAATCATTTTAGAAAGCGCTCAAAATCCTCATCATCCTTTTTCTTGGATGGTTTGGGAGGAAAAGGCATGGGTTTCTGAACCCAAGGTTCTCTTTCCTTACCGTGTTTCCTAGCAACAAAATCTCTCTTATCATAACATTGATTCTTTGATTGTGGGTTATCAAGATCAACAGCATGTTCAATTTCTATATCATTATCATTACTGGGTTGAGCATCATCATGAACGTCATCATTAGCATTTTCATTAGGTTCATGTTCATTACCAGATTGTGTTTCAGCATCAGAAATAGAGATATCGCTTGGATTCTCAGGTGGTTCACCAATAGGTTCACTAGAAGCATGCAAAGTCCTATCATTTTTCTTTTTCTTCTTTTTAGAAGGACTAGGTGCATTAGTATCATTTCTCTGAGAATCTTGGTCAATTCTCTTAGGGTGGCCTTTAGGATACAAAGGTTCCTGAGTCATCCTACCAGTTCTAGTAGCCACTCTAACAGCATAATCATTATTCTTACTATTTAATTCATTGAGCAAATCATTTTGAGCTTTAAGTACTTGTTCTACTTGAGTGGTAACCATAGAAGCATGTTTACTAATGAGTTTAAGTTTACTCTTAACATTAGACATATAATCACCCAAGTGTTCAAGCGTATTGGAATTGTATTTCAATTGTCTACCAAAATAAGCATTGAAGTTTTCTTGTTTGACAATAAAATTATCAAACTCTTCTAAGCATTGTCTAGCAGACTTGTAGTGAGGAATATCACCTTCATCAAATCTATAGAGAGAATTTACCTCTACTACCTGTGTCTGGTTATCAAGACCATGAGTTTCTTCAATAGGTAATGGATTAGGATCATATAGTTCTTCATCAGGAGGTAGATTAAGACCATGTATTTCTTCAATAGGAGGTAAATTCTTAACATCTTCAGCTTTTATACCTTTTTCTTTCATAGATTTCTTTGCCTCTTGCATATCTTCAGGACTGAGAAATAGAACACCTCTCTTCTTTGGAGTCGGTTTAGGAATAGGCTCGGGAATTGGCTCAGGAGCTGGCTCAGGAAGTGTCCAATTATTTTCATTTGTCAACATATTATTCAATAGAATTTCAGCTTCATCCGGTGTTCTTTCCCTGAAAACAGAACAAGCACAACTATCCAAGTAATCTCTGGAAGCATCGGTTAGTCCATTATAAAAGATATCAAGTATTTCATTTTTCTTCAGAGGATGATCAGGCAAAGCATTAAGTAATTGGAGAAGCCTCCCCCAAGCTTGTGGGAGACTCTCTTCTTCAATTTGCACAAAATTATATATATCCCTCAAAGCAGCTTGTTTCTTATGAGCAGGGAAATATTTAGCAGAGAAGTAATAAATCATATCCTGGGGACTATGCAGACAACCAGGATCAAGAGAATTAAACCATATCTTAGCATCACCCTTTAATGAGAATGGAAATATTTGAAGGATATAAAGGTAGCGAGATTTCTCATCATTAGTGAACAGGGTGGCTATATCATTTAATTTAGTAAGATGTGCCACAACAGTTTCAGATTCATAGCCATAAAAAGGATCAGATTCAACCAAAGTAATTACATCAGGATCAACAGAGAATTCATAATCCTTATCAGTAACATAGATAGGTGAAGTAGCAAAAGCAGGGTCAGGTTTCATTCTAGCATTAAGAGATTGCTGCTTCCATTTAGCTAATAACCTCTTGAGCTCGTATCTATCTTTGCAAGCTAAAATAATTAAAGCAACTTATTTTTCAAAAACATAACCCTCATGAATAATAGGCGATTCATATTTATTAGGGGGAGAGTCTTCATCATCACTTTCATCAATATTATTAGTTTCAATAATTTCTTTCTCTCAAACCCTAGCAAGTTGTTCATCAAGAAATTCACCAAGTGGCACAGTAGTATCAAGCATAGTACTAGTTTCATCATAAGTATCATGCATAGCAGAAGTGGCATCATCAATAACATGCGACATATCAAAGCGAATAGCAGAAGCAGGTTTAGGTGTCGCAAGCTTACTCAAAACAGAAGGTGAATCAAGTGCAGAGCTAGATGGCAGTTCCTTACCTCCCCTCGTAGTTGAGGGATAAATTTTTGTTTTTGCGTCTTTCAAGTTCTTCATAGTGACCAGCAGATATAAATCCCAAGTGACTCAAAGAATAGAGCTATGCTCCCCGGCAACGGTGCCAGAAAATAGTCTTGATAACCCACAAGTATAGGGGATCGCAACAGTTTTTGAGGGTAGAGTATTCAACCCAAATTTATTGATTCGACACAAGGGGAGCCAAAGAATATTCTCAAGTATTAGCAGTTGAGTTGTCAATTCAACCACACCTGGATAACTTAGTATCTGCAGCAAAGTATTTAGCAGCAAGTAATATGGAAGTAACGGTAACGGTAGCAAAAGTAATATTTTTGGTGTTTTGTAGTGATTGTAACAGTAGCAACGGAAAAGTAAATAAGCGAAGAACAATATGTGAAAAGCTCGTAGGCATTGGATCGGTGATGGAGAATTATGCCGGATGCGGCTCATCATGTAACAATCATAACATAGGGTGACACAGAACTAGCTCCAATTCATCAATGTAATGTAGGCATGTATTCCGAATATAGTCATACATGCTTATGGAAAAGAACTTGCATGACATCTTTTGTCCTACCCTCCCATGGCAGCGGGGTCCTAATGGAAACTAAGGGATATTAAGGCCTCCTTTTAATACGGTACTGGAACAAAGCATTAGCACATAGTGAATACATGAACTCCTCAAACTACGGTCATCACCGGGAGTGGTCCTGATTATTGTCACTTCGGGGTTGCCGGATCATAACACATAGTAGGTGACTATAGACTTGCAAGATAGGATCAAGAACTCACATATATTCATGAAAACATAATAGGTTCAGATCTGAAATCATGGCACTCGGGCCCTAGTGACAAGCATTAAGCATAGCAAAGTCATAGCAACATCAATCTCAGAACATAGTGGATACTAGGGATCAAACCCTAACAAAACTAACTCGATTACATGATAGATCTCATCCAACCCATCACCGTCCAGCAAGCCTACGATGGAATTACTCACGCACGGCGGTGAGCATCATGAAATTGGTGATGGAGGATGGTTGATGATGATGACGGCGACGAATCCCCCTCTCCGGAGCCCCGAACGGACTCCAGATTGGCCCTCCCGAGAGGTTTTAGGGCTTGGCGGCGGCTCTGTATCGTAAAATGCGATGAATCCTTCTCTCTGATTTTTTTCTCCCCGAAAGTGAATATATGGAGTTGGAGTTGAGGTCGGTGGAGCGTCAGGGGGCCCACGAGGTAGGGGGCGCGCCCGGGGGGGGCAGGCGCGCCCCCCACCCTTGTGGACAGGGTGTGGGCCCCCTGACGTGGATTTTTCTTCCAGTATTTTTAATATTTTCCAAAAAGATGTTCCGTAGAGTTTCAGGTCATTCCGAGAACTTTTGTTTCTGCACATAAATAACACCATGGAAAGTCTGCGGGAAACAGCGCCAGTCCGGGTTAGTTCCATTCAAATCATGCAAGTTAGAGTCCAAAACAAGGGCACAAGTGTTTGGAAAAGTAGATACGCCGGAGACGTATCAGCATCCACGCACCATACTCGGCAAGCATCTCGCCATCCGCGTCCGCCATCTCTTTGGAAAAGGCCGCCATGAGCTGCGCGTGGGCGGCTGCGATCTGGGCTTGGACGGGCTCCTAAGTCGCCAGGTATGCGGCGGAGGAACGGACGGCTGCTCGAACGCTCTCGACGATTGCCAACTCTTCAGTCGTGGGTTGCCAACCATTGTCGGAGAAGCTTCGTTCGATTTGTGCGGTGACTGCCACGAGCTGGGCGTGGGCGGCCTCGACATGGTCGTGGGCGGCCTCCATCAGGGCTAAGGCGGCCGCTGCGGAATGGACAGCTGCTGTGCTGCTCTCGCCAGTTGCTATCCCCGAGGCAGATGTTGTTGCCGCCACCTGAGAAGCAACAGCAGCCGTTTGGGCTGACTTGGCCGCCCGGTCACAGATTGCAGCCGCGCTCATGCACCTTGTTAGCACGCGCATGGCGGCTACGAGCGCGCTCTCACTGGAGTGGGCCACCGAAGTTGCCCTCACGACGCGGGTCCACATCCCCATCTTTCACCGGCGATGATTGAAGAGTGAAATGATATTTGGGGAGCGAGCTAGTGTGCTTGACACGCCGGATGTGGACTGTAGCTGACGAACCTTCTCGCGTAAGCCATAGGCATACTATACACCAACGGTGCTCCAGGATATTTTGTACTGCATCTCACACGGTTGGTGATAATAAACTGTGTGGGATCTACTTGATTTTTCATCTTGATTTGAATTACATAATGGGGTCACGGCGGCAATGGACGGTGTTTGAACTGCTAGACCTTTTATCTGCAATGAACATGCAACTATATGTGTGTTGTAAAAAAATTAGAATTGTTTAGGGTTCATTTGGAAATTTTATACATTAAATTAGTTTTCTAGCCATTTCAGGTGCACAATTCAAAATTAAAGCACATGCACATGCTCTGGTGCACCAATATGGGTTGTAAAATCATATATGTGTCCATGTGTTTATGGTTATTTCCCATGCAAGAAAAGGGGTTGAATTTCGAACACCATTACACTGTGGCTCTCCGGCAAATGTTGAGGTACTTTCTTTTGTAATTCTAGTAAATCCAAAATCCGTCTGAAATTCATGAAGCTTGGCATGCTATCATGGAATAGCATCAACATGCTGGGGTAAAAAATATTGTCCCATTTGGGGCAGGTGTGGGTATAACCTTCTCACAAACCAGAGCTTCTCTCACAACATGCCTGATGGTTTCAGTAGGGTACGTGCCACCTTGGGGGACGAAACGATATCTGTTGCCTCTTCTTACTTTCAAAATGTTTCCCGTGTCAACATAGAACAAGACGAGTGTTGTGTCAATTTTTGGGATTTTCCGGGGTTCGCTTGGACATTTTTATACATTTACTGAGTTTTCTATGCATTCATGTGCATAATTCAAATTTGAACTACACGCGCATGCTCTAATGCATATAAATTAGTTGAAAATTCGAATATGTGTCCTTGGTTGCATGCTTAGGTCCCATACAAGAAATGAGAATGAATGTTAAACACCCTGCCACCGTCACTCGGCCACAAACATTGAGATACCTGGTTTTTAAATTCTAGTATATCCAAAGCTCGTCTGAAATTCATGAAACTTGGCATTCTATCATGGAGCGGCGTCAACATGCCGTGGTAAATTTTTTTCTCCCATTTGGGGTAGGTTTGGGGTTATACTTATCACAAACCAGAGCTTCTTACAACAAGCCTGATGGTTTCGATAGGGAACGTCCCACCTTTGAGGACGAAACAATATCCATTGCCTCTTATTGCTTTCAAAAAAATTCTCGTGTCAACATAGAACAACAGGAGTGTTGTGTCAATTTTTGGGATTTTTCGGGGTTCGTTTGGACATTTTTATGTATTAATTGAGTTTTCAATGCATTTATGTGCATAATTCAAATTTGAACTACATGCACATGCTCTAATGCATCTAAATTGGTTGAAAATTCAAATCCGTGTCCTTCGTTGCATGCTTAGGCTCCATGCAAGAAATGGGAATGAATGTCAAGCACCCTGCCACTGAGATACCTAGTTTTTAAATTCTAGTAAATCCAAAATTTGTCTGAAATTCATGAAACTTGGCATGCTATCATGGAGCGGCATCAACGTGTCGTGGTAAAAATTTTGTCCCATTTGGGGCAGGTTTGGGTATATGCTTCTCACAAACCAGAGCTTCTCACAGCAACCATGATGGTTTCGGTAGGGAACGTCCCACCTTTGGGGACGAAATGATATCCATTGCCTCTTATTGCTTTCAAAAAATTTCTCGTGTCAACATAGAACAACAGGAGTGTTGTGTGAATTTTTGGGATTTTTCGGGGTTCGTTCGAACATTTTTATGCATTAATTGAGTTTTCAATGCATTTATGTGCATAATTCAAATTTGAACTACATGCACATGCTCTAATGCATATAAATTGGTTGAAAATTGAAATATGTGTCCTTGGTTGCATGCCCAGGTCCCATGCAAGAAATGGGGATGAATGTCAAGCACGCCGCCACCATCACTTGGCCGCAAACATTGAGATGCCTATTTTTTAAATTCTTGAAACTTGGTATGCTATCATGGAGCGGCATCAACATGCCGTGGTAAAAGTTTTGTCCCATTTGGGGCAGGTTTGGCTTTAAGCTTCTCACAACAAGCCTAATGGTTTTGGTAGGGAACGTGCCACCTTTGGGGACGTAACAATATCCGCTACCTCTGATTGCTTTCAAAAAAATTCTCGTGTCAACATAGAACAACAGGAGTGTTGTGTTAAATTTTGGAATTTTTCGGGGTTCGTTTGGACATTTTTATACATTAACTTGGTTTTCTAGCCATTTTATGTGCATAATTCAAATTTGAACTACATGCACATGCTTCAGTGCATATAAATTGGTTGAAAAATCAGATCTTTCTCCTTGGGTGCATGCTTAGGTCCCATGCAAGAAATGGGACTGAATTTCAAACACCAGGGCACCGTTGATTGCCGGCAAAACATTGAGATACTTTGTTTTTAAATTCTAGCAAATCCAAAACTCATCTGAAATTCATGAAACTTGGCATGCTATCATGGAATGGCACCCGACATGTTGTGGTATTTTTCGTGTCCATTTTGAGAGAAGGCACACTCGAATAATAGCCAACAAAGGCATTTTGAAACAAATAGCTGCCACTCTAACATCGCAAATGTTTGTATAATTCAAATCGTGTGTGTTATGTTAACCATTCATGTGACACCACGTGTCTTGGTTTTAATGGCTATAGGAGGTGCCGTGCGGACAGCTACTTGACTAAACGGGAGGCGTGCGAGCGCAGTCCGGTGTGCAGGCTGACCAAGAGGCTTTCAAGCTGTCCTCCAATGCGCAGGCTCACCGGGAAGCCTGCGAGCTGTACGCTGCGCAGGCTCACTGGGAAGCGAGCCCTTTGGCTTCCATGGCCGCCCGCCTTCCTTTCCATTGATGGCACCCGAGCCGCTGCTTAATACGGGCGGCCTTACTGTTCGCCTCCCATTCCCCTCCCTCCCGAGACCTCCACCAACGCCATGGCGCAGAATGATCATCTGCCACTAGTCTTCAAGTTTTGTGAAGTCGACTTCGAGCCGGAGGAGATAGAAAATAAGGAGGAATGGGACCTCACGAACATGGCCCAAAACGAGCTGGCCGCGGCGATTGCTGCCCCCGCTCCCGTCCCAGCTCCCAACCCCGCGCCCGTGTCAGCGACCATCCCCGTAGCATTGACAGGCTGGTCGCCGAGCACTATCGAAGAGCTGGAATCCACGGGTGTCAGCGAGGTCTCCGCAGACCCGCGCAAGCTCGTGTACATGCCAGCGCCAGTGCTCGTGCGCGCCCCTCCACCCATCGCGGCGCCGGTCCCCATGCATTTGGCTGCACCCGCCGCGCCTGTGCCCGTGCACGCGCCCCCTCAGCAGCATGGGACGCCGCTGTCGACCGCTACCTCTCAGCGCCGCCAGCTGCCGTCCTCCCGCGCCCCGCCCGTCGATCGCGTGATGACATGATGTTTGATTTACAAGTTAAGAACATTATGTGCTGCATTGAAGACTTCAACAACAACGTCCCGGAGGACGACAACGACAACGACGGCGCGGCAGGCCGCCTCCGCCGCCGCCGGAAATAGTTTTTTTCTTGGGTTTAATACTGTATCTCGATCATATGAATATAAATTCGCAGTATGACTGAATGAAAGATATGGTTTGAGTGAACTTGCATTTTTCTCTCTTAATGTACAGACTTATCAAACGATTTTCTTTTGAAAAAACGTCAATGGTTTTTAAATACAAAACACTCATCCTAAATGTTTTAGTTAGAACACCCGTATGCAAACCGACAGCTTCCCCAGGAAGCCAAGGGAAAATGTGCCGAGCAGGATTTGTGCAGCTCTTGATAGCAAACGTTTTAGATAGAACACCCGTATGCAAAGTGAGAGCATAATTTGTGCATCTCTTCAATGCAAACGATTCTTTTGGATGACCCGTGTGCAACCACTTACAAACAAGTTGGTAATATTTGCATCTGCCATATTGGGTATGTTGCCATTTGTCAAACTGGAAAGATTGACATTTGTTGATCTAGTAACATTGCCATTTGTCAACCTTGTAACACTGCGATTTGTGAAAATATGAAGCTAAAATAACTGCGATTTTTGCAACTAAAATTCAGTAATTAAGCATAGATTTCATTCATAGATTAAGCACAGATTTTGTTCTTTATACAAACAGTTCAACTCGACAGCTCAACCGACCAAACTTTTCACCAATTGTTGCCAACCATGTACTGAAATAGCTAGTTCTACTTTATATACTAGCTAATTTTAAGTATGTTGTATAGTTCCACCACATCTATAGTCAGATGAACTGAACAAAATAGCCCCTAAATACTACTACTACGGATGGGCTTTGTACTACTTCCGGTAGCCTCTCCTCTGCCGAGCGCGCTCAGTAAGAGGTAGAGGAGGAGGAGTCTACCGACGAGCTGGACAACTGCAATACGATGCCTGCCGCTACTGCACCTTCAGCGACGCTCACCTTGAATGCCCTCTGCGACTCCAAACGACCCCTCTTGAAGCGGTGGTTCTCCTTGTAGATCTCCTGATTCCTCGCCTCTGAGGCGGCATGTGCTGCGGCCATGGTGGCGGTAAGGCTCTTTGCGTGCTCGACGAGACACTCCTCCTCCTCTCGCAGGAACTCAGTGTAGCGCGCAAGGTCGCTGACGCACATGTGGTCATCCACCTCCGCCTCCCGCCTTCAGGCGGCGGTGGCAGAGCGGGTGACGACCGGGCGGTCGACGGTGGGCTGGCGGCCACGGCGGCCGATGATGGGGTGGCGGCCACGACCACCACCTCCCGCCTTCGGGCTGCAGTGGCGGAGTGGGTGATGGCCGGCAGTGGGGTGGCTGGCACGATGGCCACCTCCCGCCTTCGGGCCGCGGCGGCAGAGCAGGCGATGGCCCTAGCTTTCGACGGTGGTGTGGCGGCAACGGCGGCCAGTAACAGCTGCGACGGGCAGCGGCGGTGGAGCATGTGGTGGGTGTTCCGCGCACACCCAACAGGGACGCCAGGCGCACTACACTACACCGGGGACTGCGCCGCCGCCGCGGTGTAGCCTCCTAGCTGGAGCTGTCTTCTGATGACAGCGGAGTGGCTGAGTGACGACGACGGACCGGTACCATTGGCGATTGTGGGAGAAGCAGACGAGATAAGCTATAGGGAGGGAGGGGAAAATGCGACGCAGGACTTGCCGGCCGTGAGGGTTTATATAGCAGGCCGGTAAGCATTGGGATTTTGGGAGATTTCACTGAGGCAGGCGGGAATCTTGCGCAGGAACCGGCGAGGTTGCGCGGGAACGGGCTCACCAACGATTCATTGGCGCCACCGTTTGGCCAAAAGAATGCCCTCGTGTGCTGCGCAAGCTTGCGCTGTGAGCCGTCTGCGGCGGCGGGGTGACAAGACATGTGAGAGGAGGGTGAAAGGCCACATACACATATGGTTAATAAAAAAACGTTTGCGATTTAATTACCTACTATACCCCGTCCTGGTTTATAAGTATAATAAAATATGAATGCATGTCGCCAAAGAATATATAGTTGGATTCGTATTTGAACGTAGTTTCCAATCATATAATTTTTATAACATGCATTAACATTTTGTTGGTGAAATTTGAGGGCAAAGTATGGCACAGAATATAAAGGGGACTATAGACCAAGACGGAGGTAGTAGCACACGGCCGCTCTCTACGCAGCGACGCAGCTGTCGGACGGTTTGTAGGCGACCATTTCCTGTGTGTTCAACTGCTCTATGCGTGTGGTTGCTTGCGGTTGAGGCGGCCACGGCGCGCTCTCCTCATGTCAGGCCATGCGTGCTCTGCTCTCGCGTCCCTCCAGGTGCTCTGCCCTCGTCCCTCCATGCGCGCTGCCAGTGTTTGGGGCCGGTGCATGATCACGCACGTTCGTGTGCATGCGATTGCGACGGGCGCGGCGCGACAATGTAGTTACCCGCTGCAAAAACTGCCATGCAGACGCGCCGAGAATCCAGGCCACCCGGTGTAACGCCCACGATGCGGCTATATCTCCCACGTGTCGAGGCACGACTTAGAGGCATAACCGCATAGTGGTTTTGTCGCAAGAAGGGTCATCTTCACAGAATCCCATGTAATGAACAAGAATGGGATAAAGAGTTGGCTTACAATCGCCACTTCACACAATACATAAATATTATTCATACATCATCCAAAATACAACCATATAGACCGACTACGGTCAAAATCCAGATGAAAATAAGACAACCCCAAATGCTAGATCCCCGGTCGTCCCAACTGGGCTCCACTACTGATCATCAGGAAAAGACACATAGTAACGACCACGTTCCTCGTCGAACTCCCACTTGAGATCGACCCCATCATCTGCACTGGCATCGTCGGCACCTGCAACTGTTTTGGTAGAATCTGTGAGTCACGGGGACTCAGCAATCTCACACCCGCGAGATCAAGACTATTTAAGCTAGTAGGAAAATATGGTGTAATGAGGTGGAGCTGCAGCGGCAAAAGCATATATGGTGGCTAACTTGCGCAAATGAGAGCGAGAAGAGAAGCAACGGAACGGTCGTCATCTAGCAATGACCAAGAAGTGATCCTGAGCTCCTACTTACGTCATACATAACACAGACCGTGTTCACTTCCGGACTCCGCCGAGAAGAGACCATCACGGCTACACACGCAGTTGATGTATTTTAATTGGGTCAAGTGACAAGTTCTCTACAACCGGACATTAACAAATTCCCATCTGCCTCATAACCGCGGGCACGGCTTTCGAAACATAATACCCTGCAGGGGTGTCCCAACTTAGCCCATCATAAGCTCTCACGGTCAACGAAGGATAAACCTTCTCCCGGAAAGACCCGATCAGTCTCGGAATCCCGGTTTACAAGACATTTCGACAATGGTAAAACAAGACCAGCAAAGCCACCCGAATGTGCCGACAAATCCCGATAGGAGCTGCACATATCTCGTTCTCAGGGCACACCGGATAAGTCAAGCTACGAGTAAAACCAGACCTCGAGTTTCCCCGAGGTGGCCCCGCAGGCTGCTCGGTTCGGACCAACACTCGAAGGAGCACTGGCCCGGGGGGGTTAAAATAAGATGACCCTCGGGCTCGCGAAAACCCGGGGGAAAAAGGCTTAGGTGGCAAATGGTAAAACCAAGGTTGGGCCTTGCTGGAGGAGTTTTATTCAAGGCGAACTGTCAAGGGGGTCCCATAAATCACCCGACCGTGTAAGGAACGCAAACTCAAGGAACATAATCCCGGTATATCAGTAACTAGGGCGGCAAGAGTGGAACAAAACACCAGGCATAAGGCCGAGCCTTCCACCCTTTACCAAATATATAGATGCATTAATTAAATAAGAGATATTGTGATATCCCAACATATCCATGTTCCTACATGGAACAAACTTCAACTTCACCTACAACTAACAACGCTATAAGAAGGGCTGAGTAAAAGCGGTAACTTAGCCAAACAACGGTTTGCTAGGAAAGGATGGTTAGAGGCTGACATGGCAAAATGGGAGACATGATATAGCAAGTGATAGGTAGCGGAGCATGGCAATAGAGCGAACAACTAGCATAGCAAAGATAGAAGTGATTTCGAGGGGTGGTCATCTTGCCTGCAAGGTTCTCAGAGTTGTCGAAAGCTTGATCCTCGTAAGCATACTCGACAGGTTCCTCGTTCACGAACTCGTCTCCCGGCTCTACCCAAGACAAGAACACAAACAAACGGAGCCACAATCAACAACGAGAAATGCGCAAGCAACATGATGCAAAACATGTATGATATGCAAGATATAATATGCGATGCATATGCGTGCTCCGGAATGAAAATGATGAACATGACAGTAACTTGGCAAACCAAGCATGCTACTGGAAAGATGAGATGATTTCGGTCGAAATCGATATAAAGATCACTGGAAACGGATGCACGGTTTGCAAATGTCAAGCAAAACAAGAATGACACGAATCTGCAATAAACAGCAAGATAGCACTTAAAATGAAACAAGCAACAATGCTACAGCACCCCAACATAGCAACAAAGCACATGGCAGTAATCTACAGGAGATTCTTGACAAAAGATGAACACTGAGCTACGGCTAGATCACAACATATCAAGCTCAAACAAGCATGGCAAAAATGCAAAAGATAACAGGATCACAGACTTAGTGAAAAACTGGACATGGCAGAAAACAGCATCAGGTAGCAATGTTCAGAGTACGAAATCAACATGCTACAGGAACTTAACATAGGCCAAAAAGGACCAGAAGATATGATGGCAAGCATGTAAACATAGCAAGTTTCGTTATCAGGTTTCAGACTTAGCAGAAAACAGAGCATGGCAGAAATAATAATATGTAGGCCTCTTTGTGAGCTTGATGCACTCACTACAGAGCAATGCATGACAAACCAAGCATACCTACAGCAAGATGGCATGTTTATGAAGCTATCCATGGCAAGAACAAATACATAGCATGTATGGATCAACTACAATAAGCTTGGCAAAATTGCATATCATGTTAAGAATCTACCAGAAATATTTTATAGCAAAAGTAGAGCAATATTGAGTCATGCTATGGCACTCCATAATTGCAAACAATTGCAGGAATGAATCAATTAGAACTATAGCTACAAAACATTTTTACTTAACATCTCCAAAATATGCATGGATCTCTCTGTAGCATCAAGTTTATATGGCAACAAAATAACAGCAGACAAGGACTTGGAGAAATCACCAAGTCCCTGAAATCAGAAATATTACGGAGCCTACTTTGCATGCTTGTGCTAGTCACCACAGAGATCACAAAAATAAATGGCATACACCCTTGGAAATATGGCATAGAATACTTCAAAACACATGTAGAGCTCATGCTCATAAGATGCACAGATTAAAAGATACAAAAATGACAAATCCCCAAGTTCTGTCAAGAACCAGAGAATAATAGCAACTAGCCCTCTTCCAATAGAGATTTGGGCATCAAGATGACCTCTAATGAACATGGTGCAATTTAACAAAATGTAGAGCATAAGGAGACGAATAATTTGACATATTACACGCGGGAATCGGAGCTACATGCACGGAGTTATAGCATCACGAACAGAGGCATATTGCTGAGAAAATCAGTGACCGAAAAAATATATGGGCACGAGAAAGTCAACGGGGCTACCGAGATCTGGATCGGGATCCTGGTGCTTGGGCCGGCCGGAGCTCCGGTGGCGCTGCTCGCCGGCGGAGAGGAAGGAGAGGAGGCGGGGTGGCGGCGCCGGCGGAGGAGAGGGAGGCCGGCCGGGGCTCGGGCTCCGGCGGAGGGGGCGCGACCCGAGGCGGCGAGTGGCGGCGGAGCACGCGGGCGGCGGGCGGCCGTGGCGGCGCCGGCGGCCTGGCGCGGCGGCGGCGCGGGCCAGGCGCCTCGGGCGGCGGCGGGTTTCGGGCCCCGCGGACCGGATCTGGGCTCGTGGGCCCGCGGCGGGATCGGCGGCGGCAGGGACAGATGGCGCGACGGGATTCGCCGGGGACGGCGGCGCGGACACGTCCGGCGGCGGGGGATTTTGTCCGGGCGCGAGGTGGAAGAAGGTAGGGTTTGGACTGCAGATGTATTTCGGGATGCCCACATATTTATAGGTAGAGGGAGCTAGGAGGCTCCAAATGAGGTGCGGTTTTCGCCCACACGATCGTGATCGAACGACCTAGAGCATGGAAGAGATTTTGGTGGGTTTTGGGCTGGTTTTTGAGGGGGGTTTTGCTGGACACTCAAATGGACTTTGCGGATGCCCGGTTAACCGTTGGAGTACCAAACGACCTCCAAATGGAACGAAACTTGACCGGTGGTCTCCGGGTGGTATATTAAGGCCACTTGACAAGCCTCGGTCCATTCCGAGAAAGTTTGACACACGCACACGAAAGAAAACAAGAGGGGTGCACCGGAGGAGATAGGAGCGCCGTATTGGAAAACGGACAACGGGGAAAATGCTCGGATGAATGAGACGAACACGTATGCAAATGCAATGCACATGATGACATGATATGAAAATGCATGACATGACAAAATACAAAACGAAAGACAAAACCCGACAACGGAGGGAAAATCATAACACATAGCCGGAAATGGCAAGAGTCGGAGTTACAAATATGGCAAGTTACATCCGGGGTGTTACAACACTCCACCACTACGAGAGGATCTCGTCCCGAGATCTAGGACTGAAAGAACTCCGGATATTCGGAACGGAGATGGTCCCCGCGTTCCCAGGTGGCTTCCCGGTCGGAATGGTGCGACCACTTCACTTTCAGGAATTTGATTGACTTGTTGCGAGTCTTGCGCTCAGTTTCTTCAAGAATAGCAACGGGGTGCTCATGATAAGACAAATCTTCCTGGAGGTCAATCTCTTCGAAGTTGATAGTGCGCTCAGGCGTCTTGAAGCACTTGCGGAGCTGTGACACGTGGAACACATCGTGCACGTTCGCGAAGTTGGAAGGAAGCTCAAGTTGATAGGCGAGGTCGCCTCTTTTGCCAATGATCTTGAAAGGACCCACGTATCTAGGGGCAAGCTTCCCTTTGATACCGAAGCGACGAGTGCCTTTCATTGGAGAGACGGAGGTAGACATGGTCTTCGATCTCGAAAGCCAAATCACGATGCTTACTATCATAGTAACTCTTCTGGCGCGATTGCGCGGCTTTGAGATTATCACGGATGACTTTACACATTTCTTCAGCTTCAGTGATTAAGTCATTTCCAAGAAGTTGGCGTTCACCAGCCTCTGACCAATTGAGAGGAGTACGGCACTTTCTGCCATAGAGAATCTCGAATGGGGCCTTGCCCGAACTCGCTTGGAAGCTGTTGTTGTAGGAGAATTCAGCATAAGGAAGACAATCTTCCCATTTCATGCCAAAGGAAATAATACAAGCCCTGAGCATATCTTCAAGAATTTGATTGACTCGCTCGACTTGGCCACTAGTTTGAGGATGGAAAGCTGTGCTGAAGCGAATGTTAGTGCCCATGGCCTTCTGGAAGGAGTCCCAGAACTTAGAGGTGAAGATGCTTCCACGATCTGAGGAAATCAATTGTGGAATGCCGTGCAAGGAGACAATTCTGGAGGTGTAAAGCTCTGCCAGCTGAGCTGCTGTGATGGATTCTTTGATTGGAAGGAAATGAGCCACTTTAGAAAGCTTGTCAATGACAACAAAGATAGCATCATTTCCGCGCTTGGACTTGGGAAAACCAGTCACGAAGTCCATTTCGATATGATCAAACTTCCACTCCGGGATAGCAAGAGGTTGGAGGAGGCCAGCTGGTCGTTGGTGTTCTGCTTTCACTCTTCGGCAGACATCACATTCATTCACGAACTGAGCAATTTCTCACTTCATTCGAGTCCACCAATACGACTGCTTGAGGTCATGATACATCTTCGTACTTCCAGGATGAATGGACAGAAGAGAATTGTGCGCCTCGTTCATTATGACTTTCCTTAGATCACCTTTAGGAACCACAATCCGGTCCTCGAAGAATAAAGTGTCTCTGTCATCAATGCGATAGCACTTGTATTTGGAAAGACCCTTGTCGATACCACGTTTCACGTTCTTCACCATGGCATCAAGGAGTTGTGCCTCACGAATTTGATCTTCCAAAGTAGGAGAGACTATGAGGTTGGCAAGAAAGCCTTGAGGGACAACTTGGAGATTCAGCTTGCGGAAAGCTTCACAAAGATCCGGTTGGAATGGCTTGAGAATTAAGCTGTTGCAATAAGCCTTCCTGCTTAAAGCATCTGCAATGACATTTGCCTTGCCTGGAGTATATTCAATACTCGGATTGTACTCTTGAATCATTTCGACCCATCGAGACTGCCTGAGGTTGAGGTTGGGCTGAGTGAAGATGTACTTGAGACTCTTGTGATCGGTGAAAATGTCCACTTGTCTTCCCAACAAGAGATGTCTCGACGTTATTAATGCATGGACAACTACCGCCAACTCAAGATCATGAGTGGGGTAGTTCTTCTCGTTGGGCTTCAACTGACGAGAGGTATAGGCCACAACTTTCTTCTCTTGCATTAACACAGCACCGAGACCTTGGAGAGAAGCATCACAGAAAACTTCATACGGCTTGGATTCATCAGGAGGAGTCAAGACAGTAGCTGTGACTAGTTTCTCTTTGAGAGTGTTGAAAGCAACGTCACAGTCAGGAGGCCAGACATATTTCACATGCTTCTGAAGGAGGTTGGAAAGAGGCTTTGCAATCTTGGAGAAATTCTCAACAAATCTTCGACAAAAGCTTGCAAGACCAAGAAAACTGCGGAGCTGCTTGACATTTTGAGGAGGTTCCCAATTCACAACTGCGGACACCTTCTCGGGGTTAACAGCGATGCCCTTGGCAGAGATGATGTGACCAAGGAAAAGAACTTCATCAAGCCAAAACTCACATTTGGAGAACTTCGCATAGAATTGATACTCTCTGAGCTTGTCGAGCACCAATCGCAAATGTTTGGCATGATCCTGCTTATTCTTGGAGAAGACCAAGATATCATCGAGATACACCAGGACGAATTCGTTGGTATAGGGGTTGAAGATGAAATTCATCATCCGAGAGAACACTGGAGGAGCATTGACAAGGCCGAAAGACACGACAGTATACTCATAAGAACCAAAGCTTGTTCTGAATGCTGTCTTGGGAATATCTTCTTCACGAATGTGAATCTGATGATAACCCATACGAAGGTCAAGCTTCAAGAATACTTTAGCACCCTTGAGTTGCTCAAATAGCTCATTGATGTTGGGAAGTGGATACTTGTTCTTGATTGTCTTCTTGTTCAATGGACGGTAGTCGACACAAAGTCGGTCCGTGCCATCCTTATTCTTGACAAAAAGAACACCACAACCCCATGGAGAAGAACTCGGTCTGATCAAACCCAGACGCTCTTGTTCATTGAGCTGTTTCTTCAATTCCTTCAGCTCGTTAGGTCCAAGCTTGTATGGACGCTTGCAAACGGGTTCAGTGCCAGGCTCTAGTTCGATAACGAACTCAACTGACCGATGAGGAGGCATACCCGGAAGCTCTTCTGGAAAGACATCTTGATACTCGCAAACGACTAGAATTTGAGAGATGGCATTCAATTCGCCCTTCTCATTGAGAGAGAAAAACCGAATGGTTTCATCACGAGCGGCATAAATAATCACATCCTCAGACGAGTGTGTCAATTGAATTTCCCTGGCAGCACAATCAAGTTGAGCCTTGTGCTTAGAAAGCCAGTCCATCCCAAGAATTAGATCAATATCCGAGTCACCAAGAACAATTGGAGATGACTGGAATTTATAGTCGCCCATCTTGATGGAAACATCGGGAGCAACCAAACTAGAAGACAAAAGCTTACCCGGAGAAACAACTTGCATAACTTTGGATAAAATCTCTGTGTCAACATTGTGCTTCGATGCAAATGGGTATGACAAGAAAGAATGCAATGCACCAGTATCAAAAAGAACTTTTGCAGGAATATCATTAACTGAGAGATTACCCATTATCACATCAGTAGATTCCTCCGCTTGAGCTGCATTCATCATGTTGACCTTAGCAGACTTTGGATTATGCTTGACCACTGCATTGCTGGAAGATCTGACAGGAGGAGGAGGAGGAAGACGCCTTTGGTTGAAGCACTTGTTAGCATAGTGACCTTTCTGCTGACATTTGTTGCAAGTCACCTCTGACAGTGGACGGTGATAAGGAGCATTGGACTTTGGAGCTTGATTCTGAGACTTGTTCTGATAGCCAGAGTTGGAAGAACCATGGCCACCTTTGTTCTTCTGCTGGTAAGGCTGGCGAAACAGAGGAGGAGGAGGCAACCAGAACTTCTGTTGCTTAGCTGTCACAAGTGAGGAAGAAGAAGACTGAACTGCATCTCTGACTCTCTTCTTAGAAGCCTCACACTTGAGCTGAGCAGCCTCTTGCTTCAGTGCCATATTATAGAATTGATCAAAGTGAGTAGGCTCAACAAGAACGAGAGCTAACTGCAGATCCTCTTTAAGGACACCTCTGAAGTGATAGATCATGCTCTTCTCATCAGGAACGTCTTGTTTAGCGAAGCGAGCAAGTTTCTGAAACTGAATGTTGTATTGATACACAGACATGTTGCCTTGCTTGAGATTGCGGAACTCCTCACGCTTGCTCTCAACAACACTTTGTGGAATGTGGTGCGCTTTGAAGTCCCGACAGAAGTCAGTCCAAGTGATCACGCGACCTCCTCTGGAATCTTTGTATTGCTGAAACCAATCAGCAGCTTGGTCCTTGAGCTGGAAAGAAGCGAACTTGACATAGTCCTCAGGCCTGACATTGCTACATTCGAAATGCTTGTTGATGTCCACGAGCCAATCATCGGCATCCGTGGCCTCGGCACAGTAGCTGAAAGACTTGGGCTGATTTGCGAGAAACTGTTTGAGAGTGGCGAAGTGAAACTGATTGTTGCCTTGACCTTGATTGCCTTGATTGCCTTGCCCTTGAGTACGTTCTTGCAAGAGTTGCAGAATCATCTGAGCATTGGCGTTGGTGGCTGCCATGATAGCCTGCCATGCCTCCGGAGGTGGAGGTGGTGGCGGAGGGTTCGCTTGACTCCCTTCATTGTGATCCGGATTCTGACGCGTTAGCGGAGCCATCCTGAAGAGGGTGACATCCGTTAGCATCTTGATAGACAAATAGACAAGTAGAATCAACGGATAGAAATTGCAACATATAGTCTTCACAATAAACATTCGAACGAAGATGAACGAATGAATTCCGTAGTAAATCATCACACTTCCATAAGTTGAGAAGCCACTTGAAAAAGATATGGAATGAACATATGAATTCGAAGCAACTCGAATACCACAATACAAAATAAAACAAAGTATTGGCTTGCAGAATAAGCCGGAACAAACATATGATAGATATTTCGTCCGAAGTTTTCATGGTGGGGCCCACACGGGCTCAATCGTACAACACCATCATGTACAAGGCTGTGCACATGACATACGAAGCGTCCCCGAGTCGGCATAGCCATGGACTCTTTAAGACACTACGAGACCACTGTAAAATCAACCGTATACAGGTGGACCACTAGACGTCGAACCCCAATCTCATATCATGCGTCTGTCAGAAAGATATCCTAAGGCTACTTGAATTCCCACTTATAAACTCCCGAAACTTTCTGGTTATGCAATCTGGTGTAGGGGATACAGGGGACACAAAATATATCACCCAAACTAGCAATCCCTAGATCCAGCTGTATCCATCCGTCAACACATAACCAAGAAACCTTCGAAAATCGTTTACCTCAACCTTCGAAAAACATCCGTTATACAAGTTATGGTAATACTACCGAACTCCCGCCCCAGTAGTGGGTGGCGTCGAGGTGATCTCACCAACAACTGCATAAAAGAGATTTCGATGTCGGCGAAACTCAGGTATTCCAGAACTGCAACGATAAAATTGTGACGATCCTAAAAAAAATTTAGTGAAATTTGAGGAGAGAATAGTCAAAACTTCTATGTCAGGAGACCTCACCAGAGCGACGAAGAGACTGAGGAGTAAAAAGAATCCTACTCTCCGATATATATACTCCTAAGACTCAAAACATTTTTGTTCTAGACTCAACAACGCCAGCGATTCGATCAAGCAGGGGGCTCCTAAGTCGGGGATGGCTCTGATAACCAACTTGTAACGCCCACGATGCGGCTATATCTCCCACGTGTCGAGGCACGACTTAGAGGCATAACCGCATAGTGGTTTTGTCGCAAGAAGGGTCATCTTCACACAGTCCCATGTAATGAACAAGAATGGGATAAAGAGTTGGCTTACAATCGCCACTTCACACAATACATAAATATTATTCATACATCATCCAAAATACAACCATATAGACCGACTACGGTCAAAATCCAGATGAAAATAAGACAACCCCAAATGCTAGATCCCCGGTCGTCCCAACTGGGCTCCACTACTGATCATCAGGAAAAGACACATAGTAACGACCACGTTCCTCGTCGAACTCCCACTTGAGATCGACCCCATCATCTGCACTGGCATCGTCGGCACCTGCAACTGTTTTGGTAGAATCTGTGAGTCACGGGGACTCAGCAATCTCACACCCGCGAGATCAAGACTATTTAAGCTAGTAGGAAAATATGGTGTAATGAGGTGGAGCTGCAGCGGCAAAAGCATATATGGTGGCTAACTTGCGCAAATGAGAGCGAGAAGAGAAGCAACGGAACGGTCGTCATCTAGCAATGACCAAGAAGTGATCCTGAGCTCCTACTTACGTCATACATAACACAGACCGTGTTCACTTCCCGGACTCCGCCGAGAAGAGACCATCACGGCTACACACGAAGTTGATGTATTTTAATTGGGTCAAGTGACAAGTTCTCTACAACCGGACATTAACAAATTCCCATCTGCCTCATAACCGCGGGCACGGCTTTCGAAACATAATACCCTGCAGGGGTGTCCCAACTTAGCCCATCATAAGCTCTCAAGGTCAACGAAGGATAAACCTTCTCCCGGAAAGACCCGATCAGTCTTGGAATCCCGGTTTACAAGACATTTCGACAATGGTAAAACAAGACCAGCAAAGCCGCCCGAATGTGCCGACAAATCCTGATAGGAGCTGCACATATCTCGTTCTCAGGGCACACCGGATAAGTCAAGCTACGAGTAAAACCAGACCTCGAGTTTCCCCGAGGTGGCCCCGCGGGCTGCTCGGTTCGGACCAACACTCGAAGGAGCACTGGCCCGGGGGGGTTAAAATAAGATGACCCTCGGGCTCGCGAAAACCCGGGGGAAAAAGGCTTAGGTGGCAAATGGTAAAACCAAGGTTGGGCCTTGTTGGAGGAGTTTTATTGAAGGCGAACTGTCAAGGGGGTCCCATAAATCACCCGACCGTGTAAGCAACGCAAACTCAAGGAACATAATCCCGGTAAATCAGTAACTATGGCGGCAAGAGTGGAACAAAACACCAGGCATAAGGCCGAGCCTTCCACCCTTTACCAAATATATAGATGCATTAATTAAATAAGAGATATTGTGATATCCCAACATATCCATGTTCCGACATGGAACAAACTTCAACTTCACCTACAACTAACAACGCTATAAGAAGGGCTGAGCAAAAGCAGTAACTTAGCCAAACAACGGTTTGCTGGAAAGGATGGTTAGAGGCTGACATGGCAAAATGGGAAACATGATATAGCAAGTGATAGGTAGCGGAGCATGGCAATAGAGTGAACAACTAGCATAGCAAAGATAGAAGTGATTTCGAGGGGTGGTCATCTTGCCTGCAAGGTTCTCAGAGTTGTCGAAAACGTGATCCTCGTAAGCGTACTCGACAGGTTCCTCGTTCACGAACTCGTCTCCCAGCTCTACCCAAGACAAGAACACAAACAAACGAAACCACAATCAACAACGAGAAATGCGCAAGCAACATGATGCAAAACATGTATGATATGCAAGATATGATATGCGATGCATATGCGTGCTCCGGAAGGAAAATGATGAACATGGCAGTAACTTGGCAAACCAAGCATGCCACTGGAAAGATGAGATGATTTCGGTCGAAATCGATATAAAGCTCACCGGAAACGGATGCACGGTTTGCAAATGGCAAGCAAAACAACAATGACACGAATCTGCAATAAACAGCAAGATAGCACTTAAAATGCAACAAGCAACAATGCTACAGCACCCCAACATAGCAACAAAGCACATGGCAGTAATCTAGAGGAGATTCTTGACAAAAGATGAACACTGAGCTACGGCTAGATCACAACATATCAAGCTCAAACAAGCATGGCAAAAATGCAAAAGATAACAGGATCACAGACTTGGTGAAAAACTGGACATGGCAGAAAACAGCATCAGGTAGCAATGTTCAGAGCACGAACTCGACATGCTACAGGAACTTAACATCGCAAAACAAGGCATGGCAGTGTTCTACTAAATGCACATGACAAAAGTCCCTTACTGACCATAAGCCAAAAAGGACCAGAAGATATGATGGCAAGCATGTAAACATAGCAAGTTTCGTTATCAGGTTTTGGACTCAGCAGAAAACAGAGCATGGCAGAAATAATAATATGTAGGCCTCTTTATGAGCTTGATGCACTCACTACAGAGCAATGCATGACAAACCAAGCATACCTACATCAAGATGGCATGTTTATGAAGCTATCCATGGCAAGAAAAAATACATAGCATATATGGATCAACTACAATAAGCTTGGCAAAATTGCATATCATGTTAAGAATCTGCCAGAAATATTTTATAGCAAAAGTAGAGCAATATTGAGTCATGCTATGGCACTCCATAATTGCAAAACATTGCAGGAATGGATCTATTATAACTATAGCTACAAAACATCCTTACTGAACATCTCCAAAATATGCATGGATCTCTCTGTAGCATCAAGTTTACATGGCAACAAAATAACAGCAGACAAGGACTTAGAGAAATCACCAAGTCCCTGAAATCAGAAATATTACGGAGCCTACTTTGCATGCTTGTGCTAGTCACCACAGAGATCAAACAAATACATGGCATACACCCTTGGAAAGAAGACATGGAATACTTCAAAACACAAATAGAGCTCATGCTCATAAGATGCACAGATTAAATGATACAAAAATGACAAATCTCCAAGTTCTGTCAAGAACCAGAGAATAACAGCAACTAGCCCTATTCCAACGAAGATTTGGGCATCAAGATGACCTCTAATGAACATGGTGCAATTGAACAAAATGGAGAGCATCACGAGACGAACAATTTGACATATTACACGCGCAAATCGGAGCTACATGCACGGAGTTATAGCATCACGAACAGAGGCATATTGCTGAGAAAATCAGTGACAGAAAATATATGGGCACGAAAAAGTCAACGGGGCTACCGAGATCTGGATCGGAATCGTGGTGCTCGGGCCGGCCGGAGCTCCGGTGGCGCTGCTCGCCGGCGGAGAGGAAGGAGAGGAGGCGGGGTGGCGGCGGCGGAGGAGGAGAGGGAGGCCGGCCGGGGCTCGGGCTCCGGCGGAGGGGCGCGGCCCGAGGCGGCGAGTGGCGGCGGAGCACGCGGGCGGCGGGCGCCCGTGGCGGCGCCGGCGACCGGGCGCGGCAGCGGCGCGGGCCAGGCGCCTCGGGCGGCGGCGGGTTTCGGGCCCCGCGGGCCGGATCTGGGCTCGCGGGCCCGCGGCAGGATCGGCGGCGGCAGGGACAGATGGCGCGACGGGATTCGCCGGGGACGGCGGCGCGGACATGTCCGGCGGCGGGGGATTTTGTCCGGGCGCAAGGTGGAAGAAGGTAGGGTTTGGACTGCAGATGTATTTCGGGATGCCCATATATTTATAGGTAGAGGGAGCTAGGAGGCTCCAAATGAGGTGCGGTTTTCGCCCACACGATCGTGATCGAACGACCTAGAGCATGGAAGAGAGTTTGGTGGGTTTTGGGCTGGTTTTTTAGGGGGGTTTTGCTGGACACTCAAATGGACTTTGCGGATGCCCGGTTAACCGTTGGAGTACCAAACGACCTCCAAATGGAACGAAACTTGACCGGTGGTCTCCGGGTGGTATATTAAGGCCACTTGACAAGCCTCGGTCCATTCCGAGAAAGTTTGACACACGCACACGAAAGAAAACAAGAGGGGTGCACCGGAGGAGATAGGAGCGCCGGATTGGAAAACGGACAACGGGGAAAATGCTCGGATGCATGAGACGAACACGTATGCAAATGCAATGCACATGATGATATGATATGAAAATGCATGACATGACAAAATACAAAACGAAAGACAAAACCCGACAATGGAGGGAAAATCATAACACATAGCCGGAAATGGCAAGAGTCGGAGTTACAAATATGGCAAGTTACATCCGGGGTGTTACACCCGACCCCCATTTATTCCTATGGCCATTTGCCTTCATCTCTCGCGTCACATGACACAATAAGCACACCCACGACGACACATACAAAGAGGACATCCAGCGGTTCCAATGGCGATCCCCGTGGCTCCAATGGCACTCCTAGTGGCCGACGACGACAACGGAGGGCAGTTCACCATGCATCACGTAGTTGACACCCACGTGAGGGGGAAGGCCCTCTCGGTGGTGTACACGAACAATCCAATCTTGATGGAGAGCTCCATCCAAACTATGGAGTAGTTCCTTGCCGAGGACAAGTACCAAGTGGTCGGCTTCGACCTCGAGTACACCATCGGTCGTGCCGGGCACGATCAGAAGGTTGTCGTCGCCTAGTTGTCAGTGCGACATGACGTCCTCGTCTACCACTACCACCTACCCACAAGGCCTTGCGAGCGTTTCTCCAGGTTTATCAACAGCTCCGACTACAATTTCGCTACGGTGGACACCCCAACAATCTAAAAGAGCTCAAGGTTTCGGGCTTGAAATGTCAGAATCTTGTCAACATCCAGGACCACTACAAGGTCTGGGGCAGCGACAACAACAAAAAGAACTCCCTGGTTGACCTCGCCTCGGCCATCATCGACCCCTACTACATGATGATGAAGGTTGAGAGCAAGAAGGACAAGAACGCCTGGCACAATGTCTGGCATGAGAGACTGGATGAACAACACGTCATGTACGCGGCCAAGGACACGTACACAAGCTACAAGATGTACAAGCGGATCATTGACATGAGGGAGTGTCTTCTTCCTTCCCCAGATGAGGGATCGAGCCACAGAGCAGTGGCGGGTGCATCACAAGAAGTAGATGACTAGACGATCGTTTCTCCTAGTTTAGAATGCATACAATTGTTTATTGAGGTGTGTGTGAATTCTATGTATAGTCACTTATGTAATTCTTCTATACACAGAGCAAATCACACGGCTTATTAGCAGCAATCGTATGTCTTATTATTTGTCTTCGCACACATTTCTTATTACGGACCTGTCTGCCGCGTATCACACACATCTTGTTCAGTTGCACCGTTTCTATTGTGTTGCCGAATCACACACAGTTCATCCTAGTGAACTGTATGTCGTATATCGCACAAGCCCTCATCTGGCTGCCCGTTTCTGTTTTTCTGCATCATCGCAAACAGTTCTTCTGAATTAAACATTTGCCACTCATCGCACAAGTAACTCCAATATGAACCATGTTTGATGCCACCGCCATCGCAAACGTTTTGCATCTTTTTGACGGTTTTATTACATCACCGTTTGTGATTGATGCATCGCACACAGTTCGTCGAAGGGTCTCTGATTCGACTGTCGCATTTGGACCATCCTGTAGTAGTGAAATCTTATTGTGTATTTTATGAAAACTTTTAGAAGTGGGGGAGAGGAAAATAATGTAATGCAAGAGATGAGATTTTATGGTGGGTACTTGGTAGGCTTGATGTAGATCTCCCCGGCAACGGCGCCAGAAATTCTTCCTGCTACTTCTTGAGCTTGTGTTGGTTTTCCATTGAAGAGGAAAGGGTGATGCAGCAAAGTAGAGATAAGTATTTCCCTCAGTATAAACCAAGATATCAATCCAGTAGGAGATACACGCAAGTCTCCAATCTATGCACCTGCACAAACAATCAAACACTTGCACCCAACGCGATAAAGGGGTTGTCAATCCCTTCACGGCCACTTGCAAGGATGAGATCTAATAGAGATAGATATAAAAGATTACTAAAACGTAAAACAAAATAAAACTAAATAAATTGCCGCAAGGTATTTTTTGGTTTTTTGGTTTATAGATCTGAAAATATATGATGGAAAATAGACCTAGGGCCATAGGTTTCACTAGAGGCTTCCTTCTTGAAGGAAAATAAAACAGTGGGTAAACAAATTACTGTCGAGCAATTGATAGAGAAGCACAAAGTTATGACGATATCCAAGGAAATGATTATGAATATAGGCATCATGTCCATGTCATGTAGACCGACTCCTGCCTGCATCTACTACTATTACTCCACACATCGACCTCTATCTAGCATGCATCCAGAGTATTAAGTTCATAAGAACAAAGTAACGCCTTAAGTAAGATGACATGATGTAGAGGGATAAAATCAAGCAATATGATGAAAACCCCATTTTTTACCCATGATGGTAACAATACAATACGTGCCTCGCTACCCCTACTTTGTCACTGGGTAAGGACATCGCAAGATTGAACCCAAAACTAAGCACCTCTCCCATTGCAAGAAAAACCAATCTAGTTGGCCAAACTAAACCGATAATTCCAAGAGAAATACAAAGATATCAAATCATGCATATAAGAACTCAGAGAAGACTCGAATAATATTATTCATAGATAATCTGATCATAAATCCACAATTCATTGGATCTCGACAAACATACTGCAAAAGAATATTACATCGGATAGAACTCCAAGAACATCGAGGAGAACTTTGTATTGAAGATCAAAGAGAGAGAAGAAGCCATCTAGCTACTAGCTATGGACCCGTAGATCTGTGGTAAACTACTCAGGCTTCATCGGTAGGGCAATAGAGTTGATGTAGATGCCCTTCGTGATCGAATCCCCCTCCGGCAAGATGCCGGAAAAGGCCCCAAGGGATCTCACGGAAACAGAGGCTTGCGGCAATGGGAAAGTATTTTGGTGGACGCTTCTATTGGTCTGGGAATGTTTCTGAAATTATATGCCAAGAATTAGGGTTGGAGGAGCTCCGAGGGGCCCACAAGCCCTCAGCCCCCCCAGGGCACGCCCCTGAGGCTTGTGGTCGCCTCGGGACTCCTTTGACTTCTCCAATTACTACGTTTGTCTTCTAGTCCAAGAAAAATTATCGTAAAGTTTTATTCCGTTTGGACTCCGTTTGATATTCCTTTTCTGTAAAACTCAAAAACAAGGAAAAAAACAGAAACTGGCACTGGGCTCTGGGTTAATAAGTTAGTCCCAAAAACAATATAAAATAGCATAATAATGCATATAAAACATCCAAAACAGATAATATAATAGCATGGAACAATCAAACATTATAGATACGTTGGAGACGTATCACTCCTCCGTTTGGACCCTTGCGCCTGAGGCACACCCGCACCACACGCGCACGCAGCAGCTACAACACTCACCCGCATGCGCACCCGCTTGTCTTGCCCCCACTCCTGCTCACCCTTGCCTCAGTTCGCCAGCGACGAGATGGGCCGAGATGAGCATGAGCGCGTGCTCACTTCGCCGCACTCACAACACCCCTTGCTCCGCTGCCCATGCACGCACACGACACTGGCTAGCAGCAGCTGTTCGCTCCCGTGCCCTTCCAGGCTCAACATGCCCCCTATTCTGCACCCCCGCTGCTGCCTCATGAGGTCTGCTGTGCCGCCATTGCTCGCCGGCGTCGTCGCCTTCTTCTCTGCCAACAATGAGGAAGCTAGCTTCCGCTTTGTACTGGTTCAAGAGAAACTCTACCTCCACTGTGTCAAACACCCCCTAGCCTATCTCACTGGCTCAAGCCTTACTTGTCTACACCAGCGAACCGGGTACGATCCCCAACGGGCGCAATCCATACCACCCTTTTATTTCTGTTTATTTTTTCCTCTCTATGACAGTGGGACTCCAGTTGCCAGCCTCTCTGTGTACATACACCTCTCCACACCGACGCTCCTGCCACCTCAGCACCCGGACCCCCTCGTCATTGACCGTGGCTGGCCCAGACCATGTCCCCTATTGTTTTCCTTCCTTTTCTTTTTCTGTTTTCCATATTCACAAAATGCCATGATATAAATGCTAATAACTATTTAACCGTGCATCCAAATAAAACATCTCGTATATGTAAAATGTATAGAATTTCATGTAGTTTCACAATTTGCAACTTTCATCCATGTTAAAAATGTTTAAATTTGCCGTTTGATTAAATTTGCATTAATGGCATGCTAAAATGGTTTATTTCATAACTAGATAATCGTAGCTCCGAATTAAATGAACTTTATATGTAAATGGGGTAGAAAAATGAGTAGATTAGCATGGTGCATTTACTTTGCATGTTTAACAACATTAAAATTATGTTTTAGGCTGAACAGTACCAAATGGGGACTTTCTGAAATTGACATGCAGTGCAAAAAAAGACACATCCGTGACATTTTGGGCCGAACGGAAAAAATTTATGTCCTGCTTATGACACTTCTATGATGATAATTGTGACAAAAGCACGTATCCTCATATATGTGGTGGGATCCTACTTCTATGAAAAAAAACATGACAGAAAATGGGCTTTTCGTCCTGGGCGTGTTGGAGACGCACCTGCATGACATTCTTTGGGCCGTCCATGACGGAAAAAAATCATGGTAGAAGCGAGGGCGAGGAAAATATCGGGGAGTTCCCGGTTACGGTGGGTGGTTGGGGCCAAGCGATGCACGGAGGTTTGCGCGTTTCTCTCGTACACGTACGCGTGTGTGCGGTGAGGCGTTGGGCTCTAACTGAACCCGAGCGATCGCACTGCTAGCTACGTTACTGAACCCGAGTGATCAATCCCTTGGCTGTTAACTGAACCCAAGCGATTCATTCATTGCTTACTGGACCCGAGTGATTCCTTCGCTGCTGCTGCTAACTGAACCGAGCGATAGATCACTGTTGCTGCTTACTGAAGCCGATCGAGCCCCTGTGCGAGACGTAGCCAGCTGGTGTTGGGTTGCCTCTCGATGAATAGTGACTGTTGCTACCGTGCGCGTGGTACGTAGAACGAGTCGAGACGCGGTTAGTTGAGCCGGTTGGTTGGCTGTGGATGAACAGTTCCCGGTGGGGGTTGGATGAACAGGACCCCGTGGTAGTAGGCCGTTGACGCTGGATGAACATGACCTCGAGGAGGCCGCCGCACCCCAGCCGGTTGGGGGTGGATGAATAGGACCCCGTGGAGGCTATATGAACAGTAGCCGGTAAAGTCTGGATGAATGGTAGCCCGTGAATGAACAGTAGCTAGTGGAGGCTGGAGGAAGTCGACGGTGGATGAACAGTGGCAGGTGGAGGCTGGAGCGAGGCAGTAGATGGTGGATGAAAAGGACCCCGTTTCGACTGTAGGCACTCCAACAGAAGTCTGTTTCCTCCGTTTTGCGGTACGCCACACCCCTCCCGATCAACAGGACCCCGTTTCGACCGTAGGAACTCGAACACAAGTCTGTTTCCTCCGTTTTGCGGTACACCAAACCCTTCCCGATGAACATGACCCTGTTTCAACCGTACGCGGTCGAACAGAAGGTCGTTTCCTCCGTTCTGCTGTACGCCAGACGTTGTTTCGGCTGTTCCATCCAAGTTGATTGCCTCCTGATGAACACGATGCTGTTTCCTTTGTTGTGACCCAGCCGGTTGGCTGCCGATGAATAGGACGACGTCACTGTCTGCGTACGAGACCACGCCCGAACGTATGTGTGTAGCTGTATTTACTTTCTTGCAGTGTGGTTGTACGTACATGTTCACGATATAGATGGGACTGCGTGACATGCTACGTCCGCGCCTCTACTAGGACATGTGCCACTCCTTACTCGGCCACAGTTCATCGCTGCAGAGAAACCGATCAACCAGTATGTATGTACACATTCGCGAACAGACAGACAACGTTATGTACGCTTCGACCGGGTGGGTCCCAGCTGTCCGGGAGGATAAGGACGCACTTCCTTGCGTGCAAAGATATAGATGATGGGTCCCAGCTGCCAGGGGGAAGAATCATTTTTTGCCCGTAATAAGGATGCACTTCCTTGCATGCGAAAATGTAGCTGGTGGGTCCCAACTGTCAGGGGGAGAAAACATTTTTTTCAGGGTAAAAAGGATGTAGTTGTGTGCATGCATCCATGGGCGTGGTGCATCCCCACTGTCAGCCTCTCCACGTAGAGTCATCTTCCGATGACTCTCGTTTGTTGACCACGTTGACCACACCGTGCAGAGCGCACCAAGGCCGATGGATGATGGCGAGGCCCGGACTGGAATGCCCCAGAGATGGGGAAGATGCAGTAGTGGAGTCACAGATGGAAAGGAGTGGGAAACTTGACTGGTTCGGGTGCGGGGTGGGTCTACACTCGGCAGAGAATAACAGGAGGTGCAGAGGAGTGGAAGGATGGCCTGGCCGTCGATGGGGTAGCATTTCGCTGCGAGGCATGCAAAACAGCGCCGCTGGACGCCGGAGGCTGGAGCAAGCGGTCCCAGCTGCGCTGGGGGAAGAAGACGAGATATTGAAGAAGAATGTCGGCCGTTGGATGTAAATCCAATGCCTTCCTTAGGCTTCGACCTTTGTATTTTTATTTTTTGCGGAATTGCTTAGGCTTCGACCTACTGGCCCACATGCCAGCCAGTCCATTTGGGTTTTTTAGTCCATTTGGTGGGCTGGGTGAAACAATGATGTAGCGTCTATGCAGCCCGTTTATATATTATGTTATAATTTAATGCCCATTTGCATTTTTCTCGAAATCCATGGACTTGTTGGGCTGGGTGAAAATATCATGTTGGGCTGGATGGAGAAATGTTATAAAAACATAAACACATGATTGCACGTCCATTACTACATTGGTCAGTAAAATCTTTGCAAGCTTATGTACGCAATCACCAGGAGTTAACATGCCAAGTTATATATAAACAATTTTTATTATTATTTTGTAAGAACTTTCGATTTACGAAACAAAATATCATTTTAATTTTATGAGTTAATAGGACGGGGGGTGTTATTAGCTTTTAGGCTAGACATGGGACAGTTGAGATGGTTCTAGGGAAAATTACTGGGAGAAAACTCAGATTACATCAAAAAAGAAAGTGAGAGAAAATTCAGATATAGGATTAATAAAAACGAAAATGAAAGGAAGTGGGAAGGTCTATATAATGGTTGGACGAACGACAGGTTTGACGGAACCTTATGTTGTTTCAATTATATATATGTAATAAAATAATATAGAAATATAAATATGTATATATATACTATTATAGAAGGGAAAACATAGGTTCAGTTTTACATTTTATAGAAAAATAGAACTGAGATGTGCGTCGTCTTGAAAAAAACAAACATAACTTGGGCTGCTGATGTTATAGAAAAGCTAGGCTAGGAGGCCCAGAGGCCGCTTGATACCTGCTGGACCCAAAAAAAGTTGAAACCACATGGATCAACTATGTCTGCATGTCGTGGGATGCGCATGTTAAACAACAAAACCTAGGCCATGGACCTGATGGGCCCAGGACTGTCAGCCTCTCGACGAACAGTCTTCTCCCGATTCCTCTCATTTTGTTGACCACATTGGGAACAACAGACTGCGGCGCCAAGTGCAAGGAATCATCGTAGAAATTTCCAAAGGTGGAAGTGCTAAGTATGGAGTGTCGAACCCACAAGGAGCTAAAGGTAAGATCAATATTCTCTCGTCCTATCTGCCACTGATACGACTCTACGTACACCAAACGTTTGCTTCCAACTAGAAACGAGAAATAAAACTACGTTGTGGAGGGGGGCATTCTATAAAGCCATACTCAAAAGATTTAAGTGAAGCACAAAGAGCATTCTACAAATCAATGACGGGTTATCTCATACTAGCATGGAGTATAAAGGAAAAGAAAGAGAAATAAACACAAAAGACGCATATCATGTGAACAAAACAAAAACCGAGGTATACCGATAATTGTTGAAGAAGAAAGATGGGATGCCAACCGGGGCATCCCCAAGCTTAGATGCTTGAGTATCCTTGAAACATTTACTTGGGGTGCCTTGGGCATCCCCAAGCTTGAACTCTTGCCTCTCTTTATTCTTCTCATATTGGTAACTCCTCGTTCTTCGAACACTTCATCCACACAAAACTTAACAAAAAACTTTGTGAGATCCGTTAGTATAATAAAGCAAATCACTACCTTTAGGTACTATTGTAAACTCATACCAATTTCATATTAGCATTATATCTACTGTATTCCAACTTCTCCATCGTTCATACCCCCCGATACTACCCACAGATTCATCAAAATAAGTGAACAACACATAGAAAACAACATATGTCAAGAACAGGACAGTCTGTAGCAATCTGGAACTTTCGTATACTTCTATAACTTCAAAAATTCTAAAATATTAGGAAAATCTAAACAATTTTCAGAGCGGTAATGTGTAAAAATTTCAAGATTTTATCATGCTCCAGTAAAAAATAAAAGTTTAAACACTACAGCCAAAGTTTCTGTTTTTCTGCTGCACACACCAAACAAGCAATTTAAACATTCTAAAGCCAAACCTTGGCACATTAATTTTATAATACAATGAATATATACAAGGGGATACTTATTTTTGAGAAACTTCCATGAAAAATTCTACATTGTTTCCATGAGTATGAACACAAGTGTTCAAGGTCGACCCTCCCTTCTCCAATGCATAACCTTCCAATCACTTCGCTTTTTGAAAAAAGTATTTACGAAAAAGAGGCAAGTAATTTTTTTGTATTTTAATTTTTTTTAAGATTGTTTGTTTCACCCACAATTAAATAAAAACAAAAGGAAAAACAAAATCTACTTAGTGAAGAGAGAAAATAAGCACATGCGAGAATATCAACCCCACGTTGTACCTCCCCGGCAACGGCGCTAGGAAAGAGCTTGATAATCCCCAAGTGCAAGGAATCATCATAGAAATTTCCAAAGGTGGAAGTGATAAGTATGGAGTGTCGAACCCACAAGGAGCTAAAGGTAAGATCATTATTCTCTCAAGTCCTATCTGCCACTGATACGACTCTACGTACATCGAACGTTTGCTTCCAACTAGAAAGGAGAAATAAAACTACGTTGTGGGTATGAAGAGGATAGCTTTGCATGATATAAAAGTAGGTGTTGTTAATATAAAGTTAGAATATATTACTATATATTATAAATAGGAGTGTGGAATAATGATGGATCGGTGTGCGGAATTGTCCTAGGCAAATGTTAACAAGATCGGTAGTCGTCTTTGCAATTTCATATGAGGGAGAGGCATAAGCTAACATACTTTCTCTTCTTGGATCATATGCACTTATGATTGTAACTCTAGCAAGTATCTACAACTACTAAAGATCATTAAGGTAAAACCCAACCATAGCATTAAAGTATCAAGTCCCCTTTATCCCATATGCAACAACCGCCTTACTCGCGTTTAAGCTTATGTCTCTCTAGCAACCCACTATAAGCGAATCATGAACGTATTGCAACACCCTACAGCGGGAATCCCTCACGTGTGCGCGGCACGGAAGGCACCATAGGACAGCACCAAGATAAAACATACAACTCAAACCAATCTAGATCATCAAACAACAAAAAGAACAAAATAAATCTACTCAAAACATCATAGGATGGAAACACATCATTGGATCATAATATGTGGCATAAAGCACCATGTTCAAGTATGGGATTACAGCGGGTGCGGGAGAGTGGACCGCGTAAAAGAGATGAGGATGGTGATGAAGATGGTGATGTTGATGAAGATGATCACCGTGGCGATGGTTCCCCGATGGCACTCCGGCTCCACCGAGGGGGGAGTCTTCCCCTTGTGCTTCCTCCTCCATGGCCTCCCCCTAGATGGGGAGAGGTTCTCCCTCTGGTCCTTGGCCTCCATGGTGATGATGGCCCCCTCCGAGATCCTCCTCCAGGGCCTCCGGTGATGATGGCCCCTCCGACAGGGTGCCGGAGAGGGCCTAGATGGATTTTTCATGGCTACAGAGGCTTACGGCAGCGGAACTCCCGATCTAGGTTTCGTTCTGGAGTTTCCTCAATTTATAGGAGCTTTTGGCGTCGGGGGCAAGTCAAGAGGGTCCACGAGGCGGTGACAAGATAGGGGGCGTGGCGCGCCCCTATCCTTGTGGTTGCCTCGGGACTCCTCTCTGGTATCTTTTTGCTCCTGTATTTTTTATATTTTCCAAAAAAATCTCCGTAAGTTTTCAGCCCATTCCGAGAACTTTTATTTCTGCAAAAAAACAACACCACGGTACTTCTACTGAAAACGGCGCCAGTCCGGGTTAGTTCTAATCAAATCATACCAAAGCCATATAAAATTGTTATAAACATGGCATGAATACTTCATAATATATAGATACGTCGGAGACGTATCAGGAATATGCATGCGAAGGGGAGTACGAGGGTTGACTTGTTCGCGTGCAGGGTGGGCCGGTGGAGCTGCCGCCACCGAAGAATGTGTGGGAGTAGAGGGATGGCCTGGCTAGCGCCATAGGGTAGGATAAGTCACCGAGGCATGTGCGGCAGCGCCGCCGACTGTTGTAGGAAGAGGATGAAAGATTGAATAAAATAAAGAAATACAAATGGATAGGTGGTTGGTCCTAGATGTCTGTGTACGAGACCTGCTAGGTCCATCTGAGAAGGGGAATATGTTGGGTGGAAGGAAATTCAAAGCACGGCAGCCCAGTGAACTAGTTACATACATGAGCAAATAGCCACTAAAAAAGCAAACAGGTTAATGGGTTCTTAGAAGAAATATTTCAGGGAAAACAGATAATTACGACACATAGGCTAATGCATGAAACACTTAGATGATGATGGTTCTTAAACAGATAAAGTACATCAGCAAGACCTTCCTGGCATGCTTGATCATGACGCTGCGGCTGTCCGTGTACTCGTCGGTTACGGGAAGCAGACACGCCCTCATGTCCAAGACCCGCCTGTACATGTCGTAGCATGGGTATGCGTCCTTGGCCATGTAGGTTATGTAGGCAAGATTCAGAGGTACCTCCCACATGTTCAGGTTCTTGGTATCAACATCTTCTTTCATGTTGGCGTACCAGGGGTTGATGATGGTCGCGGGAAGGTCAACCACGGAGTCCTTCTCCTGCCCGTTGCCGATGATCTTGTATTGCTTCTAGATGTCGACATGCCTGTTGCACCAGATGCTCCAAAACCTCTGGTGGCCATATAGCAGTGGTAGACGAGAACCTCGTCCCGCACGCGTACCTGGGCAACGGTGATCCACTGGTCCCTGTCAAGAGATGAATGGATGGGCACAAGTCCTAGTCCCACGACCTTGTACTTTCTCCTCTTGTGGGTACTGCTTGAACTTGGCGAGGCAGAGCTTCACCGAGTCCAGATCATTGGTGCACATCACATTCAACTTGGTGCTGCCATGGTTCTGAATGGCAAACTCAAAGGTGAACTCTTTGCTGAAGTCCATATCCAGCAGGCTCACCCCTCGGATCGCCATTGGAGTCTCTTCTCATGCGGAGTTGATGTGGCAGTTCTCGTTTGTGGGGATTTGTTGGCAGGGGGATGAAGACGATCAGCGTGTACTAGGGTACTGGGGGGCGGCACCGGCGCAGTAGCAGTTCGTGTTTCCAATCTTGGGGAACTGCAATCAACGGTGAACGAGTGGGTAGGCAGCGACAGTCGTTGGTTTTTCAGCTCTTGGGGAACTGCATCCAACAGTAAACTGAGTGTGTACAGGCAACAGCAGTTACTACACCTCCCTCGCACGCTGCACGCCCGGTAGAACATGCCCCCTCGGGTTCACGAGTGGGTCTGTATTGGTACTGTAATAGCAAGTGTTAGTGGTCACTTTACATAAATTTTATTAGCTTTAATTGAATTTTATTCTTAAAACGACCAAAGCATTGGCTCGTTCTATCAGTGCCACAGGATCAACATGCACAGCAATTAGAATTATCATTCTCAGGACACAAACGATCATCTCATTTGCCGCACTTTCACATAGACAATACTACCAAGTTTGAACAACTAGTTATGGTTGTTGTCCTCTACATCATCATGTCGTGTTTCCCAGCTTGCAAGATTCAGAACCAACCAATATGATTCAAATAATAAGTAAAACAAAGATGCCTACACATCACAATGATTCCCAGCTTACAAGATTCAGAACCAACCCATTAGATTCAAATAATAATAAGTACAACAAAGATGCCTACACATCTCAATGATTCACAGCTCAGAGCCAATCATAACTGTACAACTCAAACGTTGTGAGAATGTGGACAAATAAATAAAATTTGATTGATGCTTCATGTAAGCAATTTGATCCAAGGATTTCTTAAACATTGAAACCAGTCCTTTTTAAGGCCACGCAGGTCAAACATTGGCACCTGAAATATTCTGCATCACTCGTGGCACTACCACTTCCAATATATGCACAAGAGAGCCTTCTAGATTTAGAAGTAGTGTGTATATAGCCTCATCCTTAGTATTTAAAAAATAAACATAGCAGAATCTAGTGGAATCATCAATCAACGTCCTGAAATATCTCTTTCCACCTTGCACACACGCATGGCACTTTAGAGCCTTTGGATCAAGTGAATCTCGTGATTAAATCCATCTTGGCTAGCCATGTCATACAAGCCTGGGTGAATGCTTTTGACCATCACAACATCTCTAGTTGAGTATTCATGTTTGCATAGATAAGAAAGAGCATGATTACCATAATATTGGCACTAGTTAAAGCAACTTTATTTCCAAAACGAGAAAAGATTGCGATAGATTAGCTTTATTAAAATAACACAACGTTAGCACAGTATGAAAAAACACAATCATGTTGATAAAGGACAGTACTGACCTATGTGAGATGACTTTGGGAGATCAAGTTATTCTTCATGTCCCCGTATCTTGCCATGAAGACGATTCGTTGGCATCCATTAACACCTCAGTGTGGCAGTAGAAGGAGGAGTGTCGACTCATTTCAATCACTTTTTTGTGTAGTTCAACTCCCGCAAGTTAGAGAGGTGGCCCACGCCACCTCAACGGTAGGCATGATGGACTCAACTAGTTCAGTGCAGCTATGTGATTGATGCAGTGCACATGGACTTGATTATGCCGGATAGGTCTTCTGCAAGTTATCTACATTGGAGATGAAATGGTAGCTAAGACAGTAGCTCTATTTTAAATGTATTATTAATTCATTTTATTAGTGGCAGTAGCAATGCCAAAACAGTGGCACAAGATCACTAGCTAGATGCAGAGTCAAAATCAACCAAAAAGGAACATACCCGGTCATGGGAACCATAACTGAGAAAGGGGCCCTATGCCGCCACGACTCGATGTGGTGAACCTGCAGATCCACTTGGATGATTCAATTCATGCGACCTTTTTCTGCGGTCTGCCTGAAATGAAGCAAAGATTGCATCATGCAGCTAGCAAGAAGTACTTGCTCTCATGAGCTGGAAGGTTCTTCTTTAGTAGTTGCACTAAAATTGAGCAACATTAAGGTTAGTTGTCCTGCTCATGCAAGGTGCAACTATAATTCGGTTATCCTTTTGTTGAGTTCCACTAAAATAAATTTCCGTTATGGTGATAGTGACGGCTCATCTTGCAAAGGCTAATAAAATGTTGCACGAGATTACCAGCAGATTTTGACGGAGATGTTGGAAACTCCAATCAACCTTTGTGCGGTTCAACCAAAATTGAGAGACGTTGCTCACGTGACATTTTAGTTGAACTACACAAGACACTCATTCCAAAAAAAAGTGTTTTGTGCAGTTCACCAAAAGGTCACAATAGCAACGAGGTGAAATGGATATCCCTATCCGCACAAAAAGATAGAAAGAAAATAGTTACTGGTCAATAACAAGATACGAAACATACAAAAAATGAAAATAGGCATCTTAATTATGTTCATGGAAATCATGCAAGAACAGTAGAAATTTTAAAACGGCGGCATTTCTTCATGTTACCGGAAGCATTACGATCAACAATGACATTCGTCAAATATGGGATTACTTTAATGGTGGCATTGCTTGTTTACCAGATATAGTAGATCAACAGCAGCTAAAGAGTTGGTTTAAGGGCATGGGACGGTGGGGACACCAGGAGACTCAGTAGTGTAAAGAAGCAACTTACTGATCATACTGGGAAAAACAGCAGGAGTACCATTTCTAACACAATTTAATTGCATCATATTACTGGAGGCATTAGATTAACAATAACACTGGTTAGACATGTCCTTATGGTTACAGTGTGATTGCTTCATTATGCATGCGCCCTTACATTAACAACAACAAAAAGTTGGTATAAGGACATGCGACAGTAGACACATCAGCACAATGTACCTACAAGGAGGCATATAGTGGTGATGCCGAGTTTGTTCATACTCTGTGAGGGCAGCAAATCTAATCCTGGAGACCTTTTACTATGTGATGGCAGCAAATCTAATCCTGGACATACTCTGTTGACTTGTCCACCAGCCGCCACTTTCTATCCTTTTTTCAACCAATAATAGATCTGTTCCTTATCCAGTTTGTACTGCCTTTTCCCTTTATTTCCCTTTTCAACCAAGAGATCGGTTGGGTATCCAATCTCTACTACTTCCCCCCTCTTATTTCCTCTTTGAATAAAGTCCTAGATTCATGCTAGTACAACTTTACCGCCTTTCTTTGTTGTTTGAACCAAGTCCTAGATTCGACTGCATGAAGTAGCTTTACCTCTAATAATACTAAAAATTTAGGTGGTTTGGAAGAGCTGATGGAAGTAGAAAAATATCCACATGCAGACACGTGGGGAGCTCGGGTAGTAGAGTAAGGCCACTTTCGAAGGAACTTATACCTGAGGGTCGTTGAGATGTGGCTAAGAGGCCGGCGGCATGTCGGATCTGCCCACAATACGGCGGGGAGGAAGAAGGGTCGGAGGACCTTCCGAGCCGGCGCTGTGTCGAAGAGAACAGCACGGGCAGAGGATCAGGACCTGCCAGCATCTGTGGGTTTCCTCCCTCGTCGCCGATGACCACGTGAATGATGCACCTAGTCCCCTACACACACACCGGCCGAAGGGATCCGGCCCGATCTGTGACCAGCGGTGAGTAGAGAGAAAATGTTGCTAACATTGTCTTGTTTAGTCTGGAGAGGATGAGAGAATGAAGAGAGCAACCCTAGTAAAGCAAGCGCTCAGGCCCCTGCCTATATATATATATATATATATATATATAGTGGAGTGATTATCTTTTTCTCTCCAAAAAAAGTGTTTCAATTTGTGTATGTGGCATTAAAGAAAAGAAACTCTCTATTTAACGTGACTAACTGTACTACTCCTACTTACTAGTACTAGTATTGTTCACTTGTGCTCCCCAGCCCTCCATTTATTGAACAACCCCACGGGTGAATAAACATACAGTACTATTTATATAGAACGAGCAAGCACGAACTATTTTGGCTTTGAGATATCGATGGTACAGTTTAACCACATTGCATCAATGGACTCAGTACTTTGAAGTAACCTATACATATAAACACATGCACGGTTCACATTTTGAATTGCTAGCTAGAGCTTGAACTATATTTGTTTACATGTACCACCTTTTTCTTTTGGTTTTCTGCTCTATGGCCCAATTCATCGATACAAAGTTATACTATGGGTAGTTAAAAATTGAGGGCGGGGCTTTTCCCTAGCAGTATGCACGGCAGTTTTCGCGTAGCCAGTTTGACAGAGAGGCGAGGAGGGTGAGGGAGTAGCGGAAAGGTAGGGTTGTGCGGATTGATGGCGCGTTACTGCTGTAAAGATGGGGTCTTGTGATATGACTACTCACTATAGTCATTAATTACTGGCGCTACGACCGGGGTGATGCCCCCCTTCCGTTCCCCACTCTAATCTGGTGCATGACACGTCGACCTAGATGCTGGCTCTCCCACATATCGGCGAAGTAAGAAGGAGCAAAGAATCATGTGGTATATATAGTGTATGTACTACTACTCACGTCGGAGGAGTGCGAAACACGGCAGCCCAGTGAACCAGCAGGCGATAGGCCATAGAAAACAATGTGGTGATATGGCCATAAAACACAATGCACTATAGTCCAGTCTCTAGAATATACATTACTCCTCCTCTTCCTCCTCCTCTCGGTTCATCGCCATCATACTTTCCCCATTCCTATGTTTTCAGTATCCTACGAATCAAAGAGGCCCTTAGACTAGTTTAGGTTGGGTCATTTTTTATAAATATGTTATGTCCAAAATTTAATGAACGTGCTCCGGTTTCTATGAAAATAATCCGGTTTGCATGTATTAATTCATTAATTTATTTATTCTTCTGCGGGGGGTTTGCATGTAATTCGTGAGGTCTGAAATGTAAAGTACGCCGACATGGTCGCATATGCTCCGAGTCGTGCATGCACTACGACCCAGATGCTCTATGTCCCACATGTCGGCGAAAGGAAGCATGTGGAAATAGCCTAGGAGTACATATATGAGGATAAATGCATGAAAAAATATGTACTATGAAGTGTAGCTGCGGTTCGAAAAGGAGACCTAAAGTGATGACAGGTATAGATCGCATGCACCAACTAGTGGTACTAGACGTACGAGTACTTTTTCCCTCAAAACAAAATACGTACGAGTACTCACTACTCCTATTCTACCAACACAAGTCCCATCTGACAACAGCGTCTATGCTACAGCTAGCTCTTCTCCCTCGTTTCTCCTAATTCTAACTCAGCCGACGCGCGGTGGGCGGGGTGGGGATTTTCTGATAGTCGATTTGCTCAACTACGGCCCCACCTGGCCGTGAAAATGCTAAGACAACAAGCGTTTCCTAGCTTGAGTGGCGTGCCAGAGAGACCGTGTGGGGGTGCAACACGAATAGCACAGGCATGTTGTACTTGTTCCACTTTCTCATTTTGAACTCGTGACATGTAGTAACGCTCAGTTTTGAATATATATATATATAAGTTCCGTTGTCGCGCCAATATATACAGTACTCCCTCCATGTAGGTTGGGTCGCTGAAGTCAAAATTTGCACAAAACACGATGGTGATGGACCATTCTACCTCTGTCCTTGTTTATTGCTCCCCATCGTAATTTGTGCCAAATTTTGACCATAAATTTGACTAACAAAAGGTTCATGCATGTCACCAAAATTATATGATTGAAAACTATGTTCAAATACAAATCAATCGATATAATTTTCGTTGACATGCACTAATATTTTGTCAGTTAAATCTTTGGTCAAAATTTAGCACAAATTACAAAAGGGACTAATAAACCAGGACCTAGGTAGTACACCAGGATGAAGACAGTGATACTACATATAATTAATGCCAAATAAGAGCAAGGGATCACACATGTCATTTACGACTGGAATAAAAATGCCATACACTAATAAAACATTAAGGCCACGAGGCGATGGAGTGCTGGTTACAAGAGGCAAGAAGAAACATGCATCCATCGACGACCTCCTCCTCCTCGACTGAGGGCGCCAGCCCATCGAACGGCGGCTAAGTAGCAGCGGCTTTTGTGGCCAGGTCAACGTCCTTCTGAACAATGGCGTCCAAAGATTCCAACCGGTGGAAAAAGGCCAACGTCTTTCTGTCCTCATTGGCCTTTTAGTGGCCTATGTAGATGATTTCCTCATAGACGTGGATGTGCAGGTCGACGGTTTCTTGCATGGCGAGGTGCTGCGTGGCGAGTGCGTCCTCGAGGTGCACATTCTTTGTCGCGACCTCCGACAGCTACAGGGCCACTCGTGCTTCAAAGAGTTCGTCACCTAGGAGGCCGATGAGGGTGGCAGGCAACGAGGAGCATGGGCACGCGGGTTGGAGCAGTATGGCAAGGTCGTCCGCGCACTTCTTGACGGCGGTGAACTTGCGGATGGAGCGGACCATCATCTCGTCCATCCGAGAGGCTAAGCCGGTGTCGGCAGGGCTACGACGCCAGCTGTCGCCAGCACCATGTGGAAACGATGCGCAGTGCGGGGCTGCAGGCCGGCGTCTTGGATGATCTGACACAGCCGACTGCCACTCGCGTCCATCGCCTCCATAGGTGCTTGTGGCTTCTGGTCACATGGTCCTGGGTCTTGGATTGGAGTGAGCGGTGGTACATACGATTTGGTAGATGGATTGGAGTGGTGTGGCGCCTTTGTATGAGAGTGCAAACTGCGTTGCATTCACATCGTTCTCGCTCCATTTTGCTTCTCCAATTAATTCCCTCTGCATGCTAATTGAGGGTGCATCATTGACCATTCAATGTCTCGGGAACCGCTACCCTCTCCCTACTTGGCATTCAAACCGTATCAATGTAAATGCGGGTCAAGAAGAGACTAGTCATTACTACATTGTGCACCACGACCAAGGAGGAGGGGAAAATGAGAGAACTTAATATTTACTATAGTACTACCATTGCATGCAATGAACTGACTGCAGCCTGCCATGCTAGGTAGTCTCAAGGCATTAAAAACATACACGGCCCACGTCACTTATTGGTTGATTCCTTTCTTCCTGTCGACAAACAAGAAACAAGGTCGATTTAATCCATCGCGCCTAAGTGTTTTGGGATTATAAGGTTTTCGTAAGAGATTGACACAATAACCAAAAGATCTGCATCCGACGGTGGTACCTAGTGGACGCAAATAGCAATAGAAAAGAAATGCCACAAAACTGCGACACCACGCCTCTCCCCTACACATAAGACTGGCACGTGAGCGTACGCAATTCCCACGTTCAGGTTGCGCTTGGATCTTCGCCTCTTCGAGAAGTTGAACAATGATGTCATTTACGACTGGAATAAAAATGTCATACACTAATAAAACATTAAGGCCACGAGGCGATGCAGTGCTGGTTACAGGAGGCAAGAAGAAAGATGCATCCATCAACGGCGTCCTCCTCCTCGACTCAGGGCGCCGGCCCACCGAACGGCGGCTAAGTAGCAGCGGATTTGGTGGCCAGGTCGACGTGCTTCTGAACAATGGCGTCCAAAGATTCCAGCCACTGGAAGAAGGCCAACGTCTTTCTGTCCTTGTTGGCCTTGTAGTGGCCTAAGTAGATGATTTCCTCGTAGACGTGGATGTGCAGGTTGAATGTTTCTTGCATGGCGAGGCGCTGCGCGGCGAGCGCGGCCTCGAGGTGCACATTCTTCATCGCGACCTCCGACAGCTGCAGGGCCACCAGTGCTCAAAAGAGTTTGTCACCTTAGAGGCCAATGAGGGTGGCTGGCAATGAGGAGCCTGGGCGCATGGGCTGAAGCAGTACGGCAAGGTCGTCTGCGCGCTTCTTGATGACGGTGAACTTGCGGATGGAGCGGACCAGCATCTTGCACATGCGAGAGGTGAAGCCTGCGTTGACGAGGGCTATGACGCCGGTGGTCAAGAGCACCGTCTGGAAACACTACGTGGTGCGGGTCCGCAGGCCAGCGTCTTGGGCGATCTAGCACACCCGACTGCCGCTCGCGTCCATCGACGCCATGGGCGCTTGTGGCTTTTGGTCACTTGGTCTTGGTCTTGGATTGGAGTGAGCAGTGTTGCGCAGAAACTAGGACGAGTAGATGGATTGGACTGGTGGGCCACCTTTATATGAGAGTCCAAACTGTGTTGCATTCACATCGTGCTTGGCTCCATTCTGCTTCTCCAATTACTTACCTCTGGATGCTAATTGAATGAGGAGGCATCATTGACCGTTCAACGTTTCATGAACCACTACCCTCTCCCTCGTTGGCATTCAAGCCGTATCAACGTAAATGCGTGTCAAAAAGAGACTAGTCAGTAGTAGTACTCAATATTGTGCGCCGCGAGCAAGGCGGGGAGGAAAACGAGAGAACTTAATACTCCCTCCATTCCTAAATATTTCTGGTGTAGATTCACTCGTTTTGCTCCGTATGTACTCATTTACGGTGTAGTCACTTGTTGAAATATCTAGAAACACAAATATTTAGGAACGGAGGGAGTATTTGCTAATTAGTAATACCATTGCATGCAATGAACTGACCGCTGCATACCGTGCTAGGTACTACGTCCCACGTCTCTCATTGGTTGATTCCTATTCATGTTTACAAACAAGAAACGTGGTCGGGTTTATTTTGAGATTATTTGATTTTCGTAAGATGACTATAACTAGCAATCGCCACAATAACTGTAAGATCTGCATCCGACGGTGGCACCTATTGGACGCAAACAGCAACAGAAAAGAACTGCCACAAAACTGCCGCACCACGCCCCACCCCTACACTAAAGACTGCCACGCAAGCATTCGCAACTGCCACGTTCGGGTTGCGCTTGGCTCTTCACCTCTTCGAGAAGTCAAACAATGATGTTACTACTTGTACAATATCGAATCAACTGTTGCATATCCGTCCACCGTGTGTGGGGGGGGATAGCTTGTTGTAGTAAGCAAAAGCCTCTCCTCGTCTATTAGCCACCGCGCGCATGAGCGAGGGAGAGGATGTACTATTAGTAATAAAGCTTCTCCTCATTGTACGAGTTGACGCGACACATCATAGCACTGGCACCACATGCTTGCCTCAAAAGTTGGCTAAAAGACTCGTAGTGTACAATATTTGCTACAACCTCTAACATTTACCCCACCACAAATTAAAATATATATTCCTCTCATGGCCAGATCAGCATGCAAACTAAAATCACTAAGATGACAGGTAGGGCCATAAGATTATTTTAATAAAAAAATTACTTTGAGACGGCCTCATAGCATGGAGCCGACTCCAATGATTTTAAGCTTAGAGCCACGGTACACGCTATCCTAGACTATACTATAATACCTCCCCTACATATGAAACTGCCACACGAGCGTTCGGGTTGCACTTGGCTCTTCGCCTCTTCTGGAAGTCGAACAATGATGGCACTACTACAGTGGAGTACTACTAGTATGCTTCTGGCCATCTGACACCGAATGAACTGCTGCATGTCCACCGCATGCGGGAGGGAGAGCGTGTAGCGAAAGGTTCTCCTTGTCCTGCGAGCCACGCTCATGGGTGAGGGAGAGGGCGTTGTCAAGCTTCTCCTTGTTGTACAATTTGACGCGACACATCAAAGCAGTGCACTCGATATATTTCAATAATTTGCGTTTACCGATTAATTGCAACGCATGCATGCATGTCGTCACTTCCCTTTTGATACTTGCATGTGTTGATTTAATGCACCTTGAAATAGTATGAATATGTGATGGTATAACTTTCTAATGCCCCGGCCCTAAAGCGAGAGATGGTGGTGCACAAGGAGGGCGAGATCATACCAGCGGAACAGGACCTGACGTTGGAGGTCTCTATGGACCTCACCTTGCTCCACTGCCCCTTGTGCGGATGCCTCCGCCCCTTGAAGCCTCCACTGTATGAGGTTTGAATACACCTCATCCGTTTGGCTGATCGAGCAAGGTGCAGGTTTCTTGATTGATGTGATGTATGATTGATGTGTGAAGTGGAAGGGAGGGCACATGGCCTGTGCAGACTGCCACGGAGAGTGCCCGGGGAACCAGCGGCAGTGCCAGAAGTGCGAGCGCGGCGGCGGCTTCGACGTGCAGAACACGGCGATGGATGTCGTCCTCTCCTCAGTGAGGGTGGAGCCCGCACAAAGGCTGTGGGATCTACGTCACTTACCACAAGCTCGCCAATCACCAGAGCGTGTGTCCGCTCGTGGCCTGGAAATGCCATGTGCCCGTCTGCGGCTACGAAGGCCCGCCGCCGGCGCTCGCCCACCACATTAGTGCGATGCATCCCATGCCCGTGCATAAGATCTAGTACGGCAACGTGCTCCAGCTACAAGTGCCGGTGTCGGAGCCCCGACGCTTGCTATTTGCGAAGGAGGACGGGCAAACATTGTAATTAAAAGAAGCGTGCGCAATGGTAATAACGAGCGTGCATGGTTTATGGAACAAGACGTGTGCTGACATCGCCTATTGTGGTGCACCCTATGGTGCAAAGTGTTGGAAATCGTTGCATGGAAAACAAAAAAAATTCTACGCACATGCAATGATCTATCCATGGAGGTGCATAGCAACGAGGGGGAGAGTGTGTCTACGTACCCTCGTAGACCGTAAGCGGAAGCGTTTATCAGCGCGGTTGATGTAGTCATACACCTTCACAATCCGTCCCAATCAAGTACCGATACGGCACCTCTGTGTTCAACACACGTTCAGCTCGATGATGTCCTCGCCTTCTTGATCCAGCAAGAGGGGCGAAGTAGTAGATGAGTTCCGACAGCACAACAGCGTGGTGACGGTTGCTGATGAACAGCAATCTCCACAGGGCTTCGCCAAGCACTACAGAAACTAGATGGAGGATAAACTAGAGGGGACGGGGTTGCCGGCACACGGCTTGGTGAATCTTGATGTGTCTTGGGTGCTAGTCCTGCCCCTCTATTTATATGTTGAGCCTTGGGGTTGAAACTTGGAGTAAAAGCCTCCTCAAAGTCAGTTTTGCCCGCAAGGAAGAGTCCTTCTCGGACTTCCAGGACCAGACGCCACAGTCCTTGGCGTCCGGCCAAGACGCCATGGGCCTCGGCGTCTGTCCCAGGGCCAGACCCCAGGGTCTCCGGTGTTTGGCCCCCTGGCCTTCGCAAAACTCCTTTTGCACTGACTTAAAGCCCCGTGGGCCTTACCCCTTGGCCTAACCATATCATCCATATATCAGTCTTTACCTCCGGAGCATTCCAGAGCTCCTCATCATGTCCGTGATCTCATCCGGGACTCCGAACAACATTTGGTCACCAACATACATAACTCATATAATACTATATCGTGAACGAACGTTAAGCCTGCGGACCCTACGGGTTTGAGAACTATGTAGACATGACCCAGACACTGATACGTCTCCAACGTACGTATAATTTTTTATTGTTCCATGCTATATTATATTCTGTTTTGGACATTATTGGGCTTTATTATACACTTTTATATTATTTTTGGGACTAACCTATTAACCGGAGGCCCAGCCCAGACTTGTTGTTTTTTGCCTATTTCAGAGTTTCGCAGAAAAAGAATATCAAACGGAGTCCAGATGGAATGAAACCTTCGGGAACGTGATTTTCGGAACGAACGTGATCCAGAGGACTTGGACCCTACGTCAAGACATCAACCAGGAAGGCACGAGGTAGGGGGCGCGCCTACCCCCCCCCCCCCCAGGCGCGCCCTCCACCCTCATGGGCCCCACGTTGCTCCACCGATGTACTTCTTCCTCCTATATATACCTACGCACCACCAAACTACCAGATACGGAGCCAAAAACCTAATTCCACCGCCGCAACCTTCTGTACCCGTGAGATCCCATCTTGGGGCCTTTTCCGGAGCTCCGCCGGAGGGGGCATTGATCATGAAGGGCCTCTACATCAACACCATAGCCTCTCCGATGATGTGTGAGTAGTTTACCTCAGACCTTCGGGTCCATAGTTATTAGATAGATGGCTTCTTCTCTCTTTTTGGATCTCAATACAATGTTCTCCCCCTCTCTTGTGGAGATCTATTCGATGTAATCCTCTTTTGCGGTGTGTTTGTTGAGACCGATGAATTGTGGGTTTATGATCAAGTTTATCTATGAACAATATTTGAATCTTCTCTGAATTCTTTTATGTATGATTGGTTAGCTTTGCAGGTCTTTTCGAATTATCAGTTCGGTTTGGCCTACTAGATTGATCTTTCTTGCAATGGGAGAAGTGCTTAGCTTTGGGTTCAATCTTGCGGTATCCTTTCCCAGTGACAGTAGGGGCAGCATGGCACGTATTGTATTGTTGCCATCAAGGATAACAAGATGGGGTTTATATCATATTGCATGAGTTTATCCCTCTACATCATGTCATCTTACTTAAAGCGTTACTCTGCTCTTTTGAACTTAATACTCTAGATGCATGCTGGATAGCGGTCGATGTGTGGAGTAATAGTAGTAGATGCAGGCAGGAGTCGGTCTACTTGTCTCGGACGTGATGCCTATATACATGATCATACCTAGATATTCTCATAATTATGCTCAATTCTGTCAATTGCTCAACAGTAATTTGTTTACCCACATGAATACTTATGCTCTCGAGAGAAGCCACTAGTGAAACCTATGGCCCCCGGGTCTATTTTCCATCATATTAATCTTCCAACACTTAGCTATTTCTGGCACCGTTTTTATTTTGCTTTCTTTACTTTGCATCTTTGTCATAAAAATACCAAAAATATTATCTTATCATATCTATCAGATCTCACTTTTGTAAGTGACCGTGAAGGGATTGACAGCCCCTTTATTGCGTTGGTTGCGAGGATTTTATTTGTTTGTGTAGGTGCGAGGGACTCGGGCGTGGCCTCCTTCTGGATTGATACCTTGGTTCTCAAAAACTGAGAAAATGCTTACGCTGCTTTACTGCATCACCCTTTCCTCTTCAAGGGAAAACCAATGCAGTGCTCAAGAGGTAGCAGACACCTTTCCAGTCAATAACCAATAGTGGAACCTGGATGCCCGTATTGGCTCCTACATATTCTACGAAGATCTTTATCAGTCGAACCTTTATGACAACATACGTAATTCCATTTGTCTATCAGTATTTTACTTGCCCGAGATTCGATCATCGGTATCTTCATACCTAGTTCAATCTCGTTACCGTCAAGTCTCTTTACTCATTCCGTAATACATCACCTCATGACTAACTTCTTAGTCGTTTGCTTGCAAGCTTATGATGTGTCTTACCGAGAGGGCCCAGAGATACATCTCTGATACTCGGAGTGACAAATCCTAATCTCAATCTATGCCAACCCAACAAACACCTTCCGAGATACCTGTAGAGCATCTTTATAATCACCCAGTTATGTTGTGACGTTTGATAGCACACAAGGCATTCCTCTGGTATCCGGGAGTTGCATAATCTCATAGTCAAAGGAATACGTATTTGACATGAAGAAAGCAATAGCAACAAAACTGAACGATCATTATGCTAAGCTAACAGATGGGTCTTGTCCATCACATCACTCTCCTAATGATGTGATCCCATTATCAAATGACAACTCATGTCAATGGTTAGGAAACCTTAACAATCTTTGATCAACGAGCTAGTCTAGTAGAGGCTCACTAGGGACATGGTGTTTGTTTATGTATTCACACATGTACTAAGGTTTCCGATTAATACAATTCTAGCATGAATAATAAACCTTTATCATGAATGAATAAATATAAAATAACAACTTTATTATTGCCTCTAGGGCATATTTCCTTTAGTCTCCCACTTGCACTAGAGTCAGTAATCAAGATTACATTGTGATGAATCTAACACCCATGGAGTCTTGTTGTTGATCATGTTTTGCTCGTGGAAGAGGCTTAGTCAACGGGTATGCTACATTGTATCTTGCAAATTTCTATGTCTCCATCCTTGACTTGTTCACTAATGGAGTTGAGGCGTCTCTTGATGTGTTTGGTTCTCTTGTGAAACCTGGATTCCTTCGCCAAGGCAATTGCTCCAATGTTGTCACAACATATTTTCATTGGACCCGATGCACTAGGTATTACACACAGATCGGATATGAACTCCTTCATCCAGACTCCTTCATTTGCTGCTTCCAAAGCAGCTATGTACTCCGCTTCACATGTAGATCCTGCCATGACGCTTTGCTTGGAACTGCACCAACTGACAGCTCCACCATTCAATATAAATACGTATCCGGTTTGTGACTTAGAGTCATCCGGATCAGTGTTAAAGCTAGCATCGACGTAACAATTTACGACAAGCTCTTTGTCACCTCCATAAACGAGAAACATATCCTTGTCCCTTTTCAGGTACTTCAGGATGTTCTTGACCGTTGTCCAGTGATCCACTCCTGGATTACTTTGGTACCTCCCTGCCAGATTTATGGCAAGGCACACATCAGCTCTCGTACACAGCATAGCATACATGATAGAACCTATGGCTGAGGCATAGGGAATGAGTTTCTCTCTCTATCTTCTGCAGTGGTCGGCCTTTGAGTCTGACTCAACTTCACACCTTGTAACATGATAACCCACAAGTATAGGCATCGCAATAGTTTTCGAGGGTAGAGTATTCAACCCAAATTTATTGATTCGACACAAGGGGAGCTAAAGAATATTCTCAAGTATTAGCAGCTCAGTTGTCAATTCAACCACACCTGAAAGACTTAATATCTGCAGCAAAGTATTTAGTAGCAAAGTAGTATGGAAGTAACGGTAACAGTGGAAAAGTAATAGTAGTAGTTTTGTAGCAATCGTAACAGTGATAACAGAAAAGTAACTTAGCAAAGATCAATATGAAACGAGCTCGTAGGCATTGGATCAATGATGGATAATTATGTCGGATGGCATTCATCATGCACCAATTATAACATAGGGTGACACAGAACTAGCTCCAATTCATCAATATAATGTAGGCATGTATTCCGTATATAGTCATACGTGCTTATGGAAAAGAACTTGCATGACATCTTTTGTCCTACCCTCCTGTGGCAGCAGGGTCCAAATGGAAACGAAGGGATATTAAGGCATCCTTTTAATAGAGTACCGGAACAAAGCATTAGCACATAATCAATACATGAACTCCTCAAACTACGGTCATCAGCGGGAGTGGTCCCGACTATTGTCACTTCGGGGTTGCCGGATCATAACATGTAGTAGGTGACTATTGACTTGCAAGATAGGATCAAGAACACAAATATATTCATGAAAACATAATAGGTTCAGATCTGAAATCATGGCACTCGGGCCCTAGTGACAAGCATTAAGCATAGCAAAGTCATAGCAACATCAATCTTAGAACATAGTGGATACTAGGGATCAAACCCTAACAAAACTAACTCGATTACATGGTAAATCTCCTCCAACCCATCACGGTCCAGCAAGCCTACGATGGAATTACTCACGCACGGCAGTGAGCATCATGAAATTGGTGATGGAGGATGGTTGATGATGACGATGGCGACGGATTCCCCTCTCTGGAGCCCTGAACGGACTCCAGATCTGCCCTCCCAAGCAAGAATAGGGCTTGGCAGCGGCTATGTATCGTAAAACGCAATGAATCATTCTCTTTGATTTTTTTCTCCCGAACATGAATATATGGAGTTGGAGTTGAGGTCGGTGGAGGTACAGGGGGCCCACAAGGTCGGGTGGCGCGCCCTAGGGGGGTGGGTGCGCCCCCCCACCCTTGTGGCCAGGGTATGGGGCCCCTTCACTTGATTCTTTCGCCAATATTTTTTATTAATTCCAAAAATCGTCTCCGTGAAGTTGTAGGTCATTCCGGGAACTTTTTATTCTACACAAAAATAACACCATGGAAATTCTGTTGAAAACAGCGTCAGTCCGGGTTAGTTCCATGTAAGTTAGAGTCCAAAACAAGGGCAAAAGAGTTTGGAAAAGTAGATACGATGGAGACGTATCAACTCCCCCAAGTTTAACCCATTGCTTGTCCTCAAGCAATTCAGTTGGCAAACTGAAAGTGATAAAGAAAAACTTTTACAAACTATGTTTGATCTTGTTGTTGCAAATATGTAAAGCCAGCATTCAAGTTTTTAGCAAAGATCATGAACTAACCATATTCACAATAACATTTAGGTCACACGTTTACTCGTATCAATGACATAATCAACTAGCGAGCAATAATAATAAATCTCGTATGACAACACTTTCTCAAAACAATCATGATATGATATAACAAGATGGTATCTCGCTAGCCCTTTCTGAGACCGCAAAACATAAATGCAGAGCACCCCTGAAGATCAAGGACTGATAGACATTGTAATTCATGGTAAAAGAGATCCAGTCACAGTCATACTCAATATAAATTAATAACAATGCATACAAATGACGGTGGTGCTCTCTAACTGGTGCTTTTTATAAGAAGATGATGCCTCAGCAACAAAAGTAAATAGATAGGCCCTTCGCAGAGGGAAGCGGGAATTTGCATAGGTGCCAGAGCTCAAGTTTTGAAATAGAGATAAATAATATTTTGAGTGGTATGCTTTCATTGTCAACGTAACAACCAAGATATCTCGGTATCTTCCATGCTACATACATTATAGGTGGTTCCCAAACAGAATGGTAAAAAATTTACTCCCCCACCACCAACAAGCACACTCCACGGTTGGTCTGAAACAACAGGTACCGTCCAACTAACAACAATCCTGGGGGAGTTTTGTTTGCAATTATTTTGATTTGATTTTAGCATGGGAATGCGCATCCCGGCTACCAGCCATTTTCTCGTGAATGATGAGCGGAGTCCACTCATCGTGAGAATAACCCACCTAGCATGGAAGATATTGACAGCCCTAGTTGGTACATGAGTGATTCGAGCATACAAAACAGATTATCATTTGAAGGTTTAGAGTTTGGCACTTGCAAATTTACTTGGAACGGCATGTAATTACCGCATATAGGAAGGTATGGTGGACTCGTATGGAACAACTTTGGGTTTTATGGAAGTGGATGCACAAGTAGTATTCCCTCTTAGTACAAGCGAAGGCTAGAAAGAGACTGAGAAGCGACCAACTAGAGAGCAACAATAGTCATAAACATGCATTGAGATTAACCAACATTGAGTGCAAGCATGAGTAGGATATAATTCACCATGAACATAAATATCATAGAGGCTATGTTGATTTTGTTTCAACTACATGCGTGAACATGTGCCAAGTCAAGCCACTCGAATCATTCAAAGGAGGATACCATCCTATCATACTACATCACAACCATTTTAAAAGCATGTTGGCACGCAAGGTAGACCATTATAAACTCCTAGCTAGTTAAGCATGGCATGAGTAACTATAATCTCTAATTCTCATTGCAAACATGTTTCATTCATAATAGGCTGAATCAGGAACGATGAACTAATCATATTTACAAAAACAAGATAGGTCGAGTTCATACCAGCTTTTCCTCATCTCAATTATGTCATCATATATCGTCATTATTGCCTTTCACTTGCACGATCGAACGGTGTGGATAATAATAATAGTGCACGTGCATCAGACTAAGCTGGAATCTGCAAATATTTATTCAAAGGAGAAGACAAGGTAATATGGGCTCTTTGTTAGATCAACAATAATGCATATGAGAGCCACTCAACACTTTCATCATGGTCTTCTCCTCTCGACCCCCAAAGAAAAGAATTTCAAAGAAACACACTAAAATATTTTTGGAGTTTTTGTTTTTCTGAAGAAAGTAAAATAAGAATGAGGAAAACTATTTACACGGGAAAGCTCCCAACAAGCACGAGAAATCTTTTTGGGTTTTCTTTTAATACTACAACTAAGCAAGCATAGAAAGTAAACTAACTATATCTGATTTTTTTGGTTTTTCTCTTAAGGTTATTCAAGCACACCAGAAGAAAGTGGAAAAAATAATTAAACTAGCATGGAAAATACAATGAAAGAGTATGAACACCGACAACTGAAATGAGTGTGTGAACATGAATGTAATGTCGGTGAGAAATATGTACTCCCCCAAGCTTAGGCTTTTGGCCTAAGTTGGTCTAGTGCCATAAATCAAACTAGTCCTCTCTGGTGTACTAAGGAGGATCCTGGGGGTTCCACTGGTTAGCGAGCTCCTGTGAATCCCACTGATAAATAGACTCCTAATATGGATCAGGTGATGGCTCTGGCTCAGTGGTGGGGATCGTATCCCCTCCCAGTATGCTTGAATGTCTGCGGGCAAAACAAAGCACCTGCCTGAATGAATATCGAACAAAATAGGCGCATGCAAGGTAATAATCTAAAAAGTGACCTCGCTAGGTTATAAATAAGTCTATTTTCCTCATCATGGCGAATAAACTTGTGTGACACCATGCTGTCATAATCTAAATATATAGTGGGTAGCAATTTCTCCTCTTTTTCATAATGCCTAATGGGTATCTCAAAGTGTTTAGCAAGGCGGGAGGCGAAGATACCTCCGAAAATAGGGCCCTTTGTATGGTTTAAGCTCAACCGTTTGGCGACAATAGCGCCTAAACTATAAGTTCTATCTCTATGTAAAGTGTGGCGCAAAATGGCGAGGCCAGGGCCACTAAGGCCTCCAGTCTCCCCTCGACCAATTAAACATATCCCAGCAAATAATGAGTAATAGCGTAAAACAGGGAAGTGTATACTAGCCACTCTCGCTCCCGACACTCCTCTGGTTTCCCCTACATTAATTTCATTACTAAAACCTTCCACGTCTCTAGGACGTGGCTCATCGATACTACCCTCATAAGGTAACTTGCAAACCTCACAAAAGTCATAGAGTGACATCTCTTTATGCACATCATATAAATGAAACTCTACCGTGGGTGGCGATCTCCTAACATGAAAATGAAAATTTTGCAAGAAAGTATTAGTGAGTAGGAGGTACTGATCGCACTGGTCGAGGAGGAAGTCGGTGATGCCTGCATTCCCAGCCAAATAATAAAAATCATCATAAATTTTGGTCGCCTGTAAGAATGCATCACATGGCCATTCACACGGCCAAATCTCCGTGGCGCGAGGAAGATTATACTTGGCCTTTTCCTTCTCCTCATTTTCTTTTTCCTTCAAACCCCGGCTTGAAGAGCCTCTCAACAATCTCCTCATCATTTTCTTCCTCTAAAAATTTCTAAATTTTTAGTGACTCAAAATAAAAGTGAACCAAACTCAATAAGATTAATAGCAACTACTCCTACAAGTGCCTAGAGGCTATATCATGCATCAAAACAACTTTGGACCATACCAATTTGACATGCAATCTCAAGAACAAAGTCACCACAGCAGCAAGAATTTGCAATAAATAAAGCACTAGAACAAAAACTAATTTGACCGTTGGAGGAGTTACATACTGAAGAACAATCCCCCAAAGCAGTTTTGTGAATGGAGCTTTGAGCAAGGAGATTGCAAAGAGCGGGAAGATGAGCAAGAACACGAGTTTGAGCTATGGAGTGATTTTTTCTCGAGAAATAAGGAGAGGATGGGTGCTGGAATAAGTGGAGGGGGCCACATGGGGCCCACAAGGGCAGGGGCGCGCCCAGGGGGCAGGGCGCGCCTCCCGACCTTGTGGCCAGCTGGTGAGGCCCCCTGGCGTGTGTTCAGTGCCAGATATTCTTAAATATTCAATAAAAAATCATACTAAATTTTCAGGGCATTTGGAGAACTTTTAGTTTTGAGCCATTTTTTATTACACGGATAATTCAGAAAACAGACAGAAAATACTATTTTTGATTTAATCAATCTAAATAAGAGAAAGTAAAAGATGGGTACAGAGATTTGTGCCTTCTAAATTGATCCATGTCATGCTCATCAAAAGGAATCCATTAACAAGGTTGATCAAGTCTTATTAACAAACTTCTTCCGAATGACATGAAACCGGAGAATTTTTGAATAACATTATGTTACCTCAACAGGGATATGCACGTCCCCAATAATAAGAATATCATATTTCTTTTTGACAGTAGGTAGAGTGAATTCAAAACCTCCAATAGTAATAGTTGAAATTTTTTCCAATAGAATTGATACTATGAACTTGAGGTTGTTTCTTCGTAAAGTGTACCGTATGCTCATTTCCATTAACATGAAAAGTGACATTGCCTTTGTTGCAATCAATAACAGCCCATGCAGTATTCAAAAAGGTTCTACCAAGAATAATTGACATACTGTCATCCTCAGGAATATCAAGAATAACAAAGTCCGTTAAGATAGTAACGTTTGTAACCACAACAGGCACATCCTCACAAATACCGATGGGTATAGCAGTTGATTTATCAGCCATTTGCAAACAGATCTTAGTAGGTGTCATCTTATTCAATTCAATTCTACGATACAAAGAGAAAGGCATAACACTAACACGGCTCCTAGATCACATAAAGCAGTTTTAACATAGTTTCTTTTAATGGAGCATGGTATAGTTGGTACTCTTGAATCTCCAAGTTTCTTTGGTATTCCACCCTTAAAAGTGTAATTAGCAAGCATGGTGGAAATTTCAGCTTCCGGTATCTTCCTTTTATTAGTAACAATATCTTTCATATACTTAGCATAAGGAGGCACTTTAATCATATCAGTCAAACGCATACGCAAAAAGATAGGTCTAATCATTTCAGCAAAGCGCTCAAAATCCTCATCATCCTTTTTCTTGGGTGGCTTAGGAGGAAAGGGCATGGGTTTCTGAACCTATGGTTCTGTTTCTTTACCCTGTTTCCTAGCAACAAAGTCTCTATTATCATAACGTTGATTCTTTGATTGTGGGTTATCAAGATCGACAGCAGGTTCAATCTCTACATCATTATTATTACTAGCTCGAGCATCACATGAACATCATTATTAACATTATCACTAGGTTCATGTTCATCACCAGATTGTGTCTCAGCATCGGAAATAGAAATATCATTGGGATTCTCAGGTGTGTCTACAGCAGGTTCACTAGCATGCAAAGTCCTATTAGTTTTCTTCTTCTTTCTTTTACGAGGACTAGGTGCATCAGAATTAATTCTCTGAGAATCTTTCTCAACTCTTTTAGGATGGCCCTCAGGATACAAAAGTTCCTGGGTCATCTTACCACCTTTAGTGATAACCCTAACAGCATTATCATTGTTCTTACTATTCAACTCATTAAGCAAATCATCACGTGCCTTAAGTACTTGTTCTACTTGAGTGGTAACCATGGAAGCATGTTTACTAATAAGCTTAAGATCATTAACAGTTCTACTCATATAACCACCCAAGTGATCAAGCATGTAAGCATTACATTTCAATTGTGTACAAACATAAGCATTGAAATTTTCTTGTTTAACAATAAAATTATCAAACTCATCCAAGCATTGACTAGCAGACTTATTATGAGGAATATCACCTTCATCAAATCTACGGAGAGAGTTTACCTCTACTACCTATGTCGGGTTATCAAGACCATGTATTTCTTCAATAGGCGGTAAATTCTTAACATCTTCAGCTTTAATACCTTTTTCTTTCATAGATTTCTTTGCCTCTTGCATGTCTTCAGGACTTAGAAATAGAATACCCCTTTTCTTCGGAGCTGGCTTCGGAGTTGGTTCAGGAAGTGTCCAATCATTATCATTACTCAATATATTATTCAATAACAACTCAGCTTGCTCAACAGTTCTTTCCCTGAAAACACAACCAGCACAACTATCCAGGTGGTCTCTTGAAGCATCGGTTAGTCCATTATAAAAGATATCAAGTATTTCATTTTTCTTGAGAGGATGATCAGGCAAAGAATTAAGTAATTGGAGAAGCCTCCCCCAAGCTTGTGGGAGACTCTCTTCTTCAATTTGCACAAAATTAAATATTTCCCTTAAAGCAGCTTGTTCCTTATGAGCGGGGAAATATTTTGCAGAGAAGTAGTATATCATATCCTAGGGACTACGCACACAACCAGGAGCAAGAGAATTAAACCATAACTTGGCATCACCCTTTAACGAGAAAGGAAACAATTTAAGAATATAGTAATAGCGAATTTTTTTCCTCATGAGCAAATAGGGTGGCTATATCATTCAATTTAGTAAGATGTGCCACAAGTGTTTTAGATTCATAACCATGAAAAGGATTAGATTCAACCAGAGTAATTAACTCAGGATCAACAGAGAATTCATAATCCTTATCAGTAACAAAGATAGGTGAAGTAGAAAAACCGAGATCATATTTCATTCTAGCATTCAAGGTTTCTCTTTCAGCTTAGCTAACAATTTCTTAAGATCCTCTCTATCATTGCAAGCAAAGAAGTCTCTAGCAGCTTATTTATCCATAACATAACCCTCAGGTACAATGGGCAATTCATATCTAGGGGGAGAATCGTAATCTTCAGTTTCAATAATATCATCTATTTCAGCAATTTCATTCTCTCTAACCCTAGCAAGTTGTTCATCAAGAAATTCACCTAGTGGCACATTATTATCAAGCAGAGAAATAGTTTCATCATAAGCATCATGCATAGCAGAAGTGGCATCATCAATAACATGCGACATATCAGAACCAATAGCAGGTGTAGGTGTCGCAAGTTTACTCAAAACAGAAGGAGAATCAAGTGCAGAGCTAGATGGCAGTTCCTTACCTCCCCTCGTAGTTGAGGAAAAAATCTTGCTTCTTTGATTTTTCAAATTTCTCATAGTAATCAACAAATATAAATCCCAAGTGACTCAAAGAATAGATCTAAGCTCCCCGGCAGCGGCGCCACAAAAAGGTCCTTATAACCCACAAGTATAGGGGATCACAACAGTTTTCGAGGGTAGAGTATTCAACCCAAATTTATTGATTCGACACAAGGGGAGCTAAAGAATATTCTCAAGTATTAGCAGCTGAGTTGTCAATTCAACCACAACTGAAAGACTTAATATCTGTAGCAAAGTATTTAGTAGAAAAGTAATATGGAAGTAACGGTAACAGTGGCAACAGTAACAGTAGTAGTTTTGTAGCAATCGTAACAGTGGCAACGGAAAAGTAACTTAGCAAAGATCAATATGAAACGAGCTCGTAGGCATTGGATCAATGATGGATAATTATGTCGAATGGCATTCATCATGCAACAGTTATAACATAGGGTGACACAGAACTAGCTCCAATTCATCAATATAATGTAGGCATGTTTTCCGAATATAGTCATACGTGCTTATGGAAAAGAACTTGCATGACATCTTTTGTCCTACCCTCCCGTGGCAGCTGGGTCTTAATGGAAACTAAGGGATATTAAGGCCTCCTTTTAATAGAGTGCCGGAACAAAGCATTAGCACTTAATGAATACATGAACTCCTCAAACTACGGTCATCACCGGGAGTGGTCCCGACTATTGTCACTCCGGGGTTGCCGGATCATAACACGTGGTAGGTGACTATTGACTTGCAATATAGGATCAAGAACACAAATATATTCATGAAAACATAATAGGTTCGGATCTGATATCATGGCACTCGGGCCCTAGTGACAAGCATTAAGCATAGCAAAGTCATAGCAACATCAATCTTAGAACATAGTGGATACTAGGGATCAAACCCTAACAAAACTAACTCGATTACATGGTAAATCTCGTCCAACCCATCATGGTCCAGCAAGCCTACGATGGAATTACTCACGGACGGCGGTGAGCATCATGAAATTACTGATGGAGGATGGTTGATGATGATGATGGCGACTGATTACCCTCTCCGGAGCCCCGAACGGACTCCAGATCTGCCCTCCCGAGGAAGAACAGGGCTTGGCGACGGCTCCGTATCATAAAATGCGATGAATCCTTCTCTCTAATTTTTTTCTCCCCGAATGTGAATATATGGAGTTGGAGTTGAGGTCGGTGGAGGTCTAAGGCCCACAAAGTCAGGTGGGCGCGCCCCAGGGGGTGGGCGCGCCCCCACCCTTGTGGCCAGGGTGTGGGCCCCTTCACTTGATTCTTCCGCCAATATTTTTTATAATTCCAAAAATCAACTGCATGAAGTTTCAGGTCATTCTGAGAACTTTTTATTCTGCACAAAAATAACACCATGGCAATTCTTCTGAAAACAACGTTAGTCCGGGTTAGTTCTATTCAAATCATCCAAGTTAGAGTCCAAAACAAGGGCAAAAGAGTTTGGAAAAGTAGATACGATGGAGACATATCATAACACAGTCAAGAACCCTTTCTTTGACTGATCCATTTTGAACTTCTTCGAAACTTTGTTAAGGTATGTGCTTTGTGAAAGTCCTATTAAGCGTCTTGATCTATCTCTATAGATCTTGATGCCCAATATATAAGCAGCTTCACCGAGGTCTTTCATTGAAAAATTATTATTCAAGTATCCTTTTATGCTATCCAGAAATTCTATATCATTTCCAATCAACAATATGTCATCTACATATAATATTAGAAATGCTACTCAGCTCCCACTCAATTTCTTGTAAATATAGGCTTCACCGAAAGTCTGTATAAAACCATATGCTTTGATCACCTCATCAAAGTGTATATTCCAACTCTGAGATGCTTGCACCAGTCCATAGATGGATCGCTGGAGTTTGCACACTTTGTTAGCACCTTTAGGATCGACAAAACCTTCTGGTTGCATCATATACAACTCTTCTTAAGAAATCCATTAAGGAATGCAGTTTTGACGTCCATTTGCCAGATTTCATAATCATAAAATGTGGCAATTGCAAACATGATTCGGACGGACTTAAGCATTGGTACGGGTGAGAGAGTCTCATCGTAGTCAACACCTTGAACTTGTCGAAAACCTTTTGCGACAAGTCGAGCTTTCTAGACAGTAACATTACCATCAGTGTCAATCTTCTTCTTGAAGATCCATTTATTCTCTATGGCTTCCCGATCATCGGGCAAGTCCACCAAAGTCCACACTTTGTTCTCATACATGGATCCTATCTTAGATTTCAGGGCCTCAAGCCATTAGTCGGAATATGGGCTCATCATAGCTTCTTCATAGTTCGTAGGTTCGCCTTGGTCTAATAACATGACTTCCAGAACTGGATTACCGTAGCACTCTGGTGCGGATCATGCTCTGGTTGACCTACGAGGTTCAGTAGTAACTTGATCTGAAGTTTCATTATCCTTATCATCTGCTTCCTCTCTAGTTGGTGTCAGCATCTCGGGAACAGATTTCTCTAATGTGCTACTTTCCAATTTGAGAGAAGGTACGATTACCTCGCCAAGTTCTACTTTCCTCCCACTCACTTCTTTCGAGAGAAACTCCTTCTCTAGACAGGTTCCGTTCTTGGCAACAAAGATCTTGCCTTCGGATCTGTGGTGGAAGGTATACCCAATTGTTTCCTTAGGGTATCCTATGAAGACGCGCCTCTCCGATATGGGTTCGAGCCTGAAGCCTTTTGACATAAGTGTCGCAACCCCAAACTTTATGAAACGACAGCTTAGGTTTCTTGCCAAACCATAGTACATACGGTGTCGTCTCAACGAATTTAGATGGTGCCCTATTTAACGTGAATGCGGCTGTCTCTAATGCGTAACCCCAAAACGATAGTGGTAAATCGGTAAGAGACATCATAGAATGCACCATATCTAATAAAGTATGGTTACGACGTTCGAACACACCATTGCGCTGTGGTGTTCCGGGTGGCGTGAGTTGTGAAACTGTTCCACATTGTTTTAAATGAAGGCCAAACTCGTAACTCAAATATTCGCCTCCGCGATCAGATCGTAGAAACTTTATTTTCTTGTTACGATGATTCTCCACTTCACTCTGAAATTCTTTGAACTTTTCAAATGTTTCAGACTTGTGTTTTATTAAGTAGAAATACCCATATCTTCTCAAATCATCTGTGAAGGCCAGAAAATAACGATTACCGCCGCGTGCCTCCATACTCATCGGACCGCATACATCGGTATGTATTATTTCCAATGAGTCATTGGCCCGCTCCTTTGTTTCGGAGAACGGAGTTTTAGTCATCTTGCCAATGAGGCATGGTTCGCAAGTATCAAATGATTCATAATCAAGAGATTCCAAAAGCCCATCTCCATGGAGTTTCTTCATGCGCTTTACACCAATATGACCTAAACGGCAGTGCGACAAATATGTTGCACTATCATTATCAACTTTGCATATTTTGGCATCAATATTATGAATATGTGTATCACTATAATCGAGATTCAACAAAAATAGACCATCTTCAAGGGTGCATGACCATAAAAGATATTACTCATATAAATAGAACAACCATTATTCTCTGATTTAAATGAATAACCGTCTCGCACTAAACAAGATCCAGATATAATATTCATGCTCAACACGGGCACCAAATAACAGTTATTCGGGTCAAAAACTAATCTTGAAGGTAGATGTAGAGGTCGCGTGCCGACGGCAATCACATCGATCTTGAAACCATTCCTGACGCGTATTGTCACCTCGTCCTTAGCCAATCTTCGTTTAATCTGTAGCTCCTGTTTCGAGTTACAAATATGAGCAACCAAACCAGTATCAAATACCCAGGCGCTACTACGAGCATTAGTAAGGTACACATCAATAACATGTATATCAAATATACCTTTGTTCACTTTGCCATCCTTCTTATCCGCCAAATACTTGAGGCAGTTTCGCTTCCAGTGACCAGTCCCTTTGCAGAAGAAGCACTCAGTTTCAGGCTTAGGTCCAGCTTTGGGCTTCTTCCTGGGAGTGGCAACTTGCTTGCCATTCTTATGGAAGTTCCCGTTCTTTCCCTTGTGCCTTTTCTTGAAACTTGTTGTCTTGTTAACCATCAACACTTGATGCTCTTTCTTGATTTCTACCTCTGCAGCCTTGAGCATTGCGAAGAGCTCGGGAATTGTCTTGTCCATCCCTTGCATATTATAGTTCATCACGAAGGTTTTAGCTTGGTGACGGTGATTGAAGAACTCTGTCAATAACACTATCAACTGGAAGATTAACCCCCAGCTGAGTCAAGTGATCGTAATACCCAGACATTTGAGTATCTGTTCACTGACAGAACTGTTCTCCTCCATCTTGCAGCTATAGAACTTGTTGGAGACTTCGTATCTCTCAACCCGGGCATTTGCTTGAAATATTAATTTCAACTCTTGGAACATCTCATATGCTCCATGACGTTCAAAACGTCTTTGAAGTCCCGGATCTAAGCCGTAAAGCATGGCACACTAAACTATCGAGTAGTCATCAGATCGAGCTTGCCAAACGTTCAAAACATCAGCATCTACTCCTGCAGCAGGCCTTTCACCTAGCGGTGCATCAAGGACATAATTCTTCTGTACAGCAATGAGGATAATCCTCAAGTTACGGACCCAGTCTGTGTAGTTGCTACCATCATGTTTCAACTTAGCTTTTCTAGGAACGCATTAAAATTCAGGGGAACGGTAGCATGGGCCATTGATCTACAACATAGATATGCAAATACTATCAGGACTAAGTTCATGATAAATTAAGTTCAATTAATCAAATTACTTAAGAACTCCCACTTAAATAGACATCCCTCAAGTCATCTAAGTGATATGTGATCCAAAACAACTAACCCATGTCCGGTCATCACGTGGGATGGGGTAGTCATCAATGGTGAACATCACTATGTTGATCATATCTACTATATGATTCACATTTGACCTTTCGGTCTCCAGTGTTCCGAGGCCATGTCTGTACATGCTAGGCTCGTCAAGTTTAACCCAAGTATTCAGCATGTGCAAAGCTGGCTTGCACCCGTTGTATGTGAACGTAGAGTCTATCACACCCGATCATCACGTGGTGTCTCAACACGACGAACTGTAGCAACGGTGCATACTCAGGGAGAACACTTTTACCTTGAAATTTAGTGAAGGGGTCATCTTACAATTCTACCGCCGTACTAAGCAAAATAAGATGCATAAAAGTTAAACATCACATGCAATCAAATTATGTGACATGATACGGCCATCATCATCTTGTGCTTTTGATCTCCATCTCCAAAGCATCGTCATGATCTCCATCGTCACCGGCTCGACACCTTGATCTCCATCGTTGCATCGTGGTCGTCTCGCCAACTATTGCTTCTACAACTATTGCTAACGCATAGTGATAAAGTAAACCAATTACATGGCGTTTCCATTTCATACAATAAAGAGACAACCATAAGGCTCCTACCGGTTGCCGATAACTTACAAAACATGATCATCTCATACAATAACATATATAACATCATGTCTTGAGCATATGATAATCACAACATACCCTGCAAAAACAAGTTAGACGTCCTCAACTTTGTTGTTCCAAGTTTTACGTGGCTGCTACGGGCTTCTAGCAAGAACCGTTCTTACCTACGGCAAAAACCACAACGGTGATTTGTCAAGTTTGTTGTTTTAACCTTATTCAAGGACTGGCCGTAGTCAAATTCGATTCAACTAAAGTAGGAGAAACAAACACCCGCCAGCCACCTTTATGCAAAACTAGTTGCATGTCTATTGATGGAACCGGTCTCATGTACGTGGACATGTAAGGTTGGTCCGGGGCGCTCCATCCCACAATACCGTCGAATCAAAATGAGATGTTGGTGGTAAGCAGTATGACTATCACCACCCACAGCTCTTTGTGTTCTACTCGTGCATATCATCTATGTATAGACCTGGCTCTGATACCACTGTTGGGAATCGTTGCATGGAAAACAAAAATGTTTCTACGCACACATAATGATCTATCCATGGAGATGCATAGCAACAAGGGGGAGAGTGTGTCTACGTGCCCTCGTAGACCATAAGCGGAAGCTTTTATCAACGCGGTTGATGTAGTCGTACACCTTCATAATCCGTCCCGATAAAGTACCAAATGTACGGCAACTCCACGTTCAGCACATGTTCAGCTCGATGACGTCCTCGCCTTCTTGATCCAGCAAGAGGGGCAAAGTAGTAGATGAGTTCCGGTAGCACGACGGCGTGGTAACGGTTGGTGATGAAGAGCAATCTCCACAGGGCTTCGCCAAGCACTACAGAAACTAGACGGAGGATAAACTAGAGGGGACAGGGTTGGCGGCACACGGTTTGGTGAATCTTGATGTGTCTTGGGTTCTAGCCATGCCCCTCTATTTATATGTTGAGCCTTGGGGTCGAAACTTGGAGTAACAGCCTCCTCAAAGTCGGTTTTGCCCGCAAGGAAGAGTCCTTCTCGGACTTCCAGGACCAGACACCACAGTCCTTGGCGTCTGGCCCAGATGCCATGGGCCTCGGCATCTCGCCCAGGGCCAGACGCTAGGGTCTCCGGCGTTTGGCCCCCTGGCCTCCGCAAAACTCCTTTTCCACCAACTTAAAGCCCTTGGGCCTTACCCCTTGGCCTAACCATATCATCATATATATATATATATATCAATCTTTACCTTCGGACCATTCCGGAGCTCCTCGTCATGTCCGTGATCTCATCCGGGACTCTGAACAACATTCGGTCACCAACATACTATATCGTCAACGAACGCTAAGCGTGCGGACCCTACGGGTACGAGAACTATGTAGACATGACCGAGACACCTCTCCGGTCAATAACCAATAGCGGAACCTGGATGCCCATATTGGATCCTACATATTCTACGAAGATCTTTATCGGTCGAACCATTATGGCAACATACGTAATTCCCTTTGTCTATCGGTATTTTACTTGCCCGAGATTCGATTGTCGGTATATTCATACCTAGTTCAATCTCGTTACCGGCAAGTCTCTTCACTCGCTCCGTAATACATCACCTCGTGACTAACTCCTTAGTCATTTGCTTGCAAGCTTATGATGTGTATTCCGAGACGGCTCAGAGATACCTCTCCGATACTCAGAGTGACAAATCCTAATCTCGATCTATGCCAACCAACAAACACCTTCGGGGATTTCTGTAGAGCATATTTATAATCACCCAGTTACGTTGTGAAGTTTGATAGCACACAAGGCATTCCTTCGGTATCCAGGAGTTGCATAATCTCATAGTCGGAGGAATATGTATTTGACATGAAGAAAGCAATAGCAATAAAACTGAACGATCATTATTATGCTAAGCTAACGGATGGGTCTTGTCTATCACATCATTCTCCTAATGATTTGATACCATTATCAAATGACAACTCATAACAATGGTTAGGAAACCTTAACCATCTTTGATCAACGAGCTAGTCTAGTAGAGGCTCACTAGGGACATGATGTTTCTTTATGTATTCACACATGTATTAAGGTTTCCGATCAATACAATTCTAGCACGAATAATAAACCTTTATCATGAATAAGAAAATATAAAATAACAACTTTATTATTGCCTCTAGGGCATATTTCCTTCACAAACGCCACGCACACAGTCAAGAACGCGTGCCCACGTTACGCCATCCGAGAATAGTGCCGCATTTTGAAACTAGAACCGTCAATAAATTTTGAGCTTGCGTCCCGTCAAATTCCAAATTACTGTACCATGCTATATTTCATTGCAAACGTATTCACACCGATCAAAAGCTAAACGGCTTCCCACTTAGGAGCGTATTAGTACTCAGTTATAAATACTACCTACTCCAAGATGACTGCACATTCCTCCTCAGCTCCTCATCCACAAAAACAAACAAGTCTTTCATCGTCGTTCCCTTGCGTCTGCCATGGACCGCATGAGTTCTGGGTCGTGAGATTACTACCAGGGAGAGGCGAGCATGGAAGCGGAAACACGAGACATGTCCTGCCTCTCCACGAAAGTAGCCGACATGTCCCACCGCAACACCGTAGCAGCACAGAGGTCCCGCCGCGCCGTCGATGCAGTAGACTGGTTCGGCCGTGTCACAGAAGCAGCAGACATGTCCCGCCATGCCGCGAATGCAGCAGGGAGGTCCTCCCGTGCTGCGGTGGCCTGGGAATATGCCTCGCGGGCATGTGAGGACTCTCACAGGAGCATGCGCGCTATGCTCGATCGCCTAATGGGTTGGATCTCCAGCTGGATGAAGCTGCGGGATGAGATGAATGCCTCGTTTGAAAATGCTACCGGCGTCATCCGGGGACTTGGGGAGGACAAGGCGAAGCTCCGCGCCGAGCGTGACCTACTAAGGGCGAAGATCATCGGAAGGACGAAGCAGGCGTAGGAGACCGTTGCATTGTTGAAGAGGATGGGCGTCCACTACTAGGAAAAGGGCTATAGATGGAATGGCCACTAATGGCGCACCAGATATGTGGTGCGCCATTGCTATGTAGCAGTGGCGCACCATGTGCTGGTGCGCCATTAGTGTGAAATACACTAATGGCGCACCAGACACACGGTGCGCCATTAGTAACAATTTTTTTTATTTTGCCAGACATACTAATGGCGCACCAGGACATAGTGCGCCATTACTAGTTTGCGCCATTACTAGTTGTAACTAGTAATGGCGCACCAGGAACATAGTGCGCCACTATAATTTTTTTTATTTTTTACTTTTTTGCAAAACTACTAATGGCGCACCTGGGGCAGTTTGGTTGATACGTGGAACGCCGCAGAGAAAGAATATTTCCCTATGAGAGCCGCACTACTCACGACGGTGCACGACTATCTCGGTTTCGGATATCTCGCGGGGCAGGTGGTTTCGGAGAGAAAGAATATTTCCCTCCCCCGCTCCACCGGCCGCCGCCGACCCCCGGCCCGCACCCTCCCCCACTCCACCGTCGCCGACGACCCACCGCACCCTCCCCCGCTCCACCGGCCGTCGTCGACGACCCCCCGCACCCTCTCCCCCGCACCCTCCCCGGCCCGCTCCACCGTCACAAATGAATGCAACTAAATTTGCAAAAAAAAAACAAATTTGATTATATTTTCAAATAATAAATTTGATGATATTTTTTAAAAAATCATTACTGTTTTTATAAAAAAATATTACTGTTATGATTTAAACAAGTTTGAACATATTTAAACACAAATAAATATCAAACAGAATTTTAAATGCATAAAAACAAAAATTGGGGAGCCTGGGAATCGAACCCAGGACCTCCTAGTGTGTGTGCTGCGTGCTGACCAGTCGGGCTAGTGGGCGTGTTCTGATGGAGATAGGGTTAGGTGGAATATAACCTGACCAGTCGGGCTAGTAAGTAAAACAAAATTCTAATGGCGCACCAGGGGGAGGTGCGCCATTAGAATCGACGTACTTATGGCGCACCAGGGGGAGGTGCGCCATTAGAATCGCTTGTTCCCCTCGCACTGTCGCCTCCCTCCCTCCCTCGCTCGCCAGATCCCCCACTCCTCGACCCCAACCGTACGCCGCCGCCCCCTTGCTCCGCCCCCTCCGTCCGCCGCGCCTGCACATCGTCCGCCGCTGTGGTCTTGCGCTGCCTCGACGCCGCCGCCCCGACCGCCGCCGGACTCCACCCCCGCCGCCCCCCACCACTGCAGCTCCCTCGCGCCGCCACCCCCGCGCCCGCCGCTCCTTCGCCGCCCCGCCCCAGCACGTACGTCCCCTCCCTCCCTTCCCCCATCCCCCTAGCTTCTCCTCCTCCTCCTCTCACCACCCGTGCCTTCTTCTGCTCGGAAGGTTAAGAAGGAGGCCAAGGACGCCAACGACATCACGGGCCCCTTCCTCCGGATCGCCGCCCGCAGCCTCCTCGACGCCGGCGTCCTCTAGGTGATTCCTCCTCTCTCCTCCCCTCCTTCCCCCTAGGTTTCTCTCCCCGCCGGCGTCCTCTAGGTTTTTCACGATGTACACTCAAAACTAATGACTCTGAATCTCTGCTACTGAAAATCATACATTTCAGATATGACACTGTTTGGACATTTGTAAAATCCAGTGCTTGTGTATCTGCTGTTTGGATTAACAATTATGAATAGCACATCCTAGGACGTGAACTAGAATTATGAACAGGACATCCTAGGAGTAGATGAACATTTTGTGGTTCTGCTAGGACTTGCTCCAGATTTTTTAACCCTAGGATTTCTTTTCTTTTAGTTCTTTACTTACAGAAAATTTACTGAAAATTCAGAAACTTGGAGTAACCTGTGGACTGTACTTTTGTGATCTCCTACTCCTGAATCTTACTACTACAAGCACAAGCAGTACAAATAAGGCTAGAATTTACTCTGAATTTTGACAGTAAGAAGAAGAATGAAAATTTTGACAGTAAGAAGAAGAAGAAGAATGAAAACCTGTGGACTATCTCTGAATTTACAGCAGTACAAACATTGTGATGACCAACTCATTGATTTGTCATACCCATACTAAACAAAGGTTAGGTTCAGAGATAGTGCTGCATTGTTGAGTTTTACTCCTTTTGATGTAGTAAATTTATTGACTGGTGTTTATCTTACCCTGTTCCATTGAGTAGTAAATCATTATTGGCTTGTATAGATGTCAGCATGCTCCCTTTCTACTCATTTTGGAGAACCTGTAGATGCCAACTCTTGATATGCATGCATGCATTATTTGCTTGTTTATATTCATTCTTGTAAACTGAACATGCTCATCTATCTATATATGCATTGTATTTTTTTTCCTTTGGAAAGTAAAGTTTATTTCCTGGCTGGCTGGCATGATGGCTCATGGATACCTCAGCTGCAGCTACAGCTGGAGCTCAATGGATGCAACCTTTGTATCTTCCTGTAGTATGGAGTATTAAATTGCCCCCTAGGGTATAAGGTTTCATTTGGATGTTCTCCCAGAACAAAATCATGACTTGTGACAATCTAAGGAAAAGGGGGATGGCAAAACCCCTAGAGTGTGTTCATTGCAAAGAGATACAAACTGTATATCATTTATTTTTTGAATGTATTGTAGCTAGTAAAATCTGTGAAGATGTTGAAATGCTTCTCTAGGTGCTAATCGTTAACTTTGAATCTATTGCTAAGTTGTGGCTTTGCAATAAAAGATACATTCACTTGAATCTATTGCTAACTTGAATTGGTCTCTTCTGCTGCTTATCAGAGATGGGGGGAAGCAGCCACCGCCGCTCTGCCTCACCGGAGTACGAGTTGGATGCTTTCGAGTTCTTCAGTGTCATACTTGGGACTTCAGTATCCGCCACGAGGCAGGTATATAAAACGAGAGATCTCCCCTTCACCCATCTCATTATGATAACTCTGTTGTTTGCTACATCACTCCTTGTCCCAAATTGCAGAGGCTGCCTGACACTTTTATGAACATGCTGGGTGAAGATCCGCCACATAATGTGAAGCTCCGACAGGCCGGCGGCGGGGTTCGCAGGCTGTGGGACGTGGAGTTGGTGATCGAGGAGGGCCACATGTACCTGTGCCGTGGCTGGGACAAGTTCTACAGTGCCTACGACCTGCGGACCGGGTACTTCTCTTCAGGTACGACGATGACGCCACAATGCTCATCGTGAAGGTTTTCAACACGACTATGTGTCGCATGCGCTACGCTGACGACGAACATGCCAGTGCGTTCTGCCTCTTCTTATTCCTCTACATTTGGCTTTCTCTCACATCGATTGTTAACGGCCATTGTTGCATTTGGACAGGCAATGGGAGCAGCAGCAGCGACACTGGCTACAGCCAAAGCAGCAGCGATTCTGGCTTTAGCGAAAGCAGCAGCGATTCTGGCAGCAGCAAAGACAGCAAGAAGGATGATCCGGACTGGAGTGGGGGAGAAGAGGAGCAGAGTGGGCATGAGGAGCTGTAGGATGACGATGGGCATCAGGCTGAGGATGACCTAGCGCTGGTGGTGGCTGACCAAGGGCAAGAGATGGTGGTGGCTGACCATGGGCAAGAGATGGTGGTGGCTGACCATGGGCAAGAGATGGTGGTGGCTGAGGATGACCTAGCGATGGTCGTGCCCGTCCTGCCTGAAGGTGGCCTCGCGATGGTGGTGGTTCCTGACAATGACCACGCACCGGTGGTGGCGCCGGCGATCCCACAGCTGGGCGACATGACCACGCCAATTGTGGTAGAAGACTACATCCCACAGCTGCCTCCACCGCCTCGCCGCTCTTGGCGCATCAGGCTGAGGAAGGAGAAGGAGAAGAACAATGAGAACTGAACTATGTGAAACTTTTGTAATATGGTGTTGGATGGATAACGGTGTTGGATGAACAATGTGAAACTTTTGTAATATGTAACGATGGAACTATGTGTTGGCTATGTATGTATATATGATGAAACTTGTGTGTTGGATATGATTGTTATATGGATGCTTGTTGTATATATATGTGTTGGATATCTCATATGTGAAATAGTGACCTGAGATTAAGAAAGAACGATTTTTTTTTAAAAATGTTACTAATGGCGCACTTCCATCTGGTGCGCCATTAGTATACCAGTTACTAATGGCGCGCCATTAGTATACCAGATACTAATGGCGCACCTGTGGTGCGCCATTACTAAAATATTCTAGTGGCGTGGTGCTAGTGGCGCACCAGTAGTGCGCCATTAGTAGGCAAAACTGGTGTGCCACTAGTAAGCCTTTTTCTAGTAGTGGTCATCGTCAAGAAACTTATGGACGAGAATGACATGCTCCGCATCGAGCATGAAAGGTTGGTGGAGGAATCCGTGGATGCTGCCAAGTAGTGTATTGAGGACATGAAACTGATGAAAGAGATCATCGCCGCTCGCCGCGAGAACTAGTCTCCGCGACCTGCAGCGCATCAAGAAAGTAGAGATCAGTGAGCCACATCGTTGTATGCGTCTTCCTTCTTCTTTTGCCCTTGTGTATTTCGGGTGTAGCCGCATGTGGCTTTTTTAATTATCTTCATAAATATGTAAGACAATTATTATCCACTGTTGTCATCCTAATATATTCGTCGGTCTTGCTATAAGTCGCAGTAGATGCTATATAGGTCCGTCGGATCATACATCAAGATCCGTGCAAAATTTTCTTTTCAGGTTTTCTTTTTTCTCTCTTAAATCTCAGTCGAGTGAGACATAGCCACACCATTAGACAGGGGCTCGGGCGCCATTAATGGAGACCTTGGGAGAGAGGTGGGCGGCAGATGGAGCTCAAAGGGCTCTCCTGCCGATAAGCACACGCATGGGTCTGATCGCACGCCTCCCGTACTCAAATAGCTACCCCGCACGGCGCCACCTAGCCAATAAAAAAAAGGGACGCGTGGCGGCACGTAAATGGTAAGTAGAACGCCCATGCTTTTTTTGAAAGGAGAACGCCCACGGTTTCAATAATACTTGACTTGTGTTTCCGATTGTAACGTGACAGCACTTGTTTCAAAATGACTTTGTTGATTGTTCATGTGTGCGCCTTCGCAAATCGGACAGCAAAATTACCACACATGTTGGTTCCATGTCATGACACCAAGCCAAGTTTCATGATTTTCATGTGTGTTTTGGATTTATAAGAATTAAAAAACCAAGTTTCTCAATGTCTCCGGCCGAGCCATGACGCCCAGATGTTTGAATTTCATTCCCATTTCTTGCATGCGACCTAGAAATTCACTCGAGGATACACATGTGATTTTTCAACCAACTTTGGTGCACTAGAGCATATTCTGGTAGTTCAAATTTGAATTATGCACATTAAATGACCATAAACTCAATTAATGTATAAAAAGGCCAAATGAACCCGGAATAATTCCAAAATTTAACACGACACTCATATAGTTCCATGTTGCCTCTGTAAAGAAAATCAAGGAGGGAGGCAGCGTATATCGTTTCACACACAAAGGTGACACATTCCCTCTCGGAACCACGAGCCTTCTTGAGAGAAGATCCGGTTTGCAAGAAGCTTATACCAAAACTTCTTCCAATTCGGCCATTTTTTTACCACAACATGTTAATGCCACGACATGACACCATGCCAAGTGTCATGATTTTCATGCGAGTTTTGGATTTACGTGAATTTAAAAACAAAGTTTCTCAATGTTCTCGGCCCAGCCACGATGCCCAGATGTTTAAATTTCATTCCCATTTCTTGCATGGGACCTAGAAATTCACCCAAGGACATGCATGTGATTTGTCAACCAACTTTGGTGCACTGGAGCATGTGCTTGCAGTTCAAATTTGAATTATGCACATTAAATGACCAAAAACTCAATTAATGTATAACAATGGCCAAACAGACCCGGATTGATTACAAAATTTAACACGGCACTCATATAGTTCTATGTTTCCTTTGTAAAGAAAATCAGGGGGAGGCAGTGTATATCGTTTCGCACACAAAGGTGACACGTTCCCTCTCTGAACCACGAGCCTTCTTGACAGAAGCTCTGGTTTGCAAGAAGCTTATACCAAAACTTATTCCAATTCGGCCAATTTTTTTACCGCAACATGTTAGTGTCATGACATGACACCATGCCAAGTTTCATGATTTTCCGGCGAGTTTTGGATTTACAGGAATTTAAAAACCAAGTTTCTCAATGTTCTCAGTCGAGCCAGGACGCCCAGATGTTTGAATTCCATTCCCATTTCTTGCATGGGACCTAGAAATTCACCCAATGACACACATGTGATTTTTCAACCAACTTTGGTGCACCGGAGCATGTGCTTGTAGTTCAAATTTGAATTATGCACATTAAATGACCAGAAACTCACTTAATGTATAAAAGAGGCCAAATGAAGCCGGAATAATTCCAAAATTTAACACGACACTCATATAGTTCTATGTTGCCTCTATAAAGAAAATCAGTGGGGAGGCAGCGTATATCGTTTTGCACACAAAAGGTGACACGTTCTCTCTCGGGATCACGAGGCTTCTTGAGAGAAGCTCTGGTTTGCAAGAAGCTTATATCAAAACGTGTCCCAATTCGGCCAAATTTTATACATATGAAAACAGGGTTTAGATTATCTCGAACATCTCGCTACCTAGACCAATGTACTATAATTTGGATTCAACATAAAATGGATACAGATATTTGAATTGGAGATCGTAGGTACATGTAGTTCATTTTTAAATATGATTACTTCTGCTAACACTCTGGACCCGCACCGGACTCTTCAATCAAACGAAACCACCAACCCCACTCACGCGGAACCACCCACGCACCCCACCTCTCTGCCACGATCCCCCCCGATCTGGTTTCTTCCCCCACCGGCGCCGCCTCACCCCCAACCTGCTTCTTCCCCGGCCGGTGCCACCACCCCCATCCGGCTTCTCCCACGCCGGTTCCGCAGCCGCCAGGCAACAGCCTTCCCGCGCCCAACTCCTCCTCCTCCCCATGGTCATGGCGCCACCACGTACCGTCCGGTGTGCTTGATCCTCTGCCTTCCTCTCCCCAGACCGGATTTGCATCCATGGCGGTCCGCCTCCTTCCCACCCGCCGTAACCTTCGTATCGTAGCCGATGCAGGCCCCACCGCCGGAAACGCCCCCGATGGTTGGTCGCACATCGTGCCACCACCAACCTCGGCTGCCAGGTTCCCTCCTGTCCTTCCATGGTGAGCTCTGCCTCGCGTGGGACTCGGACCACCCCACCACCAGATCCGTCAAGGGGAGGCAGAGGGGCTCCGGGCCACCACCGTCGGCCACACACGGCCACCACCTCCACGAAGGGGTGCTCCGGGCCACCACTGCCGGCGCCGCGCCCTTGCCTTCCCCACTGGATTCATCCTCGCCAGCGGGCTAGGCCACGGGCATAGAGGAGCAAGGAGAAGTTCTCCTATCTGGCGCCGCTCCCAACTAGCACCGATCTGGTTCCCCTTCCCTAAGTCCTACCTCAGACGAGCTCCTCCCTATCTGCTACTGCTTCTGGTGGATACGCCTCCCCCACCCCCTCCCCCCGGTTGCAGCTCCTTTGAATATGTTTTGAAGCTCACTGAATATATTTTTACAGTTCATTGTGAAAATCCATGGCCGCGCTGCGTCCCAGGCAAAAAGGTGTGTGCGCTGCCGCGCTGCTTAGTGCAGCAGCCAAAAAAAAGAAAACATCGCGAAAGAAGTCCATTTCTTTTTAGATGCAGTACGCCTCGTCGACGCAGCTCATCTGAAAAATATAGTGTAGTTCGTTGCTACAGAAGTTTGTGATTTATATCAGTGGAGATAATGTAAAAAGAAACTATGCAGTTCATTGTGTGTATGCTTGCAAAATGTGGTGTGTGTATGCTTGCAGTCCACCCCCTCGGTCATCTATTTTTTTAGATGACAAAAATTTATTGTCAAATACAAAGGTTTCACTTCTTTTGAAAAATGATTGCAGTGCGGTGTGTGTACGCGTGCAGTGTGATGGTGTGGTTCCCTTTGTAAAACAATAACAAAACATCGCAAAGAAGTTTTTTTCATTTTAGATATAGTTCATGTGGTTCACTAACTTTAACCATGTGGTCCACATAAGTCTAAAAAGAAGTAAGAAAAAAGACAAAATGTCATGCGGTTCAATTTGGCTCGTAGCAAAAAAAAAAAACCACGTGCAGTTCCTTATGTTGATATTGCAGTACGGTTTTCCGTCCAATGTAGTGTCTTTGCTTGGTGATCCGAAACAAAAACACCTCAGAAAGCAGCTCACTTCTCATTACATGTGGTTCACTTGCTCAGTCCCTGCGGTCCACTCGCTCGGTCTACGCACCTAAAAAATATTGAGTTTGGAAAAAGCTCAAGCGGTTCACTTTCGGTAGTGTCGCGGCCCGTTTACAGTAGTCTCGAGGTTCACTTTTCATAGTATTGCGGTTCACCAACACTCGACGTGAAGTGCACTCCACCTCGTTTGGAAAAAATTACGTCCCACAAAAAAACAAATCATGCAGTGCACTTGTCTGTCCAATGAAGTGCGGTTTTTAGTCTAAATAAGTGCGGTTTTCTGTCTGATGCAGTACGGCCCGTTTACGGTAGTCTCGAGGTTCACTTTTCATACTCTTGCGGTTTACCAACACTCGACATGAAGTGCACTCCACCTCGTTTAGTAAAATTTACGTACCACAAAAAAGTAATGCGGTTCACTTCTTGATAGTGTTGTGGTTCATTTACACCCGATGTGAAGTGCACTCTATTTTCTCGTCCTTGAAAAAATTACGTTTGAATAAAATAAACCATGCAGTTCTCTAGCACGTCTGATGCAGTGCGGTTTTTCGTCCGATGCAGTGCGGTTTTCAGTCGGATGAAGTACCCATGTCGATTTGGGTGTCGCGAAAAACAGTGTCCGCATTTCGGTAAAACTGCTCTTAAACCTTAAGGAATTAGAGAGAGTGTTCTACATGAAAGAGTTGTGTCTCGTCGATATCTTTCCAACGACATATCTTTTGAATCATTCTGACCAGCGGTTTGTAAAAAATTTGCGAAAAACGGCCGCTGCCACTCGTCGTCCACCGCACGATTTTCAAAATTAACTTAAAACCGTAAGGAATCTCAAAAACATTTCAACATGTGAAAGTTGCGCCTCGTCCATAGCTTTTCAACGGTATATTACACGCCTCGTTTCGACAAATGGTTAAAAACTGGAGCGAAAACAATACCAAAAATTTGAAAAAAAATTGAAAAACAGAATTCCGCGATTTACTAAATTTGAAACTGCCCTTAAACCGTAACGAATTAGAGAAAAATTTAGATATGAAAAAGATGTGCCTCGATGATATCTATCCAATGGTGTATCATTGCTTCATTCCGACAAGCGGTTTAGAAAAAAACGTGAAAAACGCTCGCTGCCACTCGTCATCCGCCGCACCATTTTTGAAACTGCTCTTAAACCGCGAGGAATCTCGAAAATTGTTCAACATGGAGAAGTTGCGCCTAGTCAAGAGCTTTCCAGCGGTATATTATGCGCCTCGTTCCGATAAACAGTTAAAAAATTAGAGAGAAAACAGTACCAAAAAAACACTGCGTGCAGTTTTTTTCGACACGAAGTTCACTCGCGCGAGTACTGCAGCACACTTGGTTCAAACAATGACATGCACTTGCGTTGAGCGTGTAGTGCGGAAGTGTTATCAGAATAGTTATTCTGCTAATATTAGCAGAATAGACCGGCTGTATATTATAGATATATATTCATAGGATGGAATAAAATGTTCATATAAGACGGAAGATCAAAATGTAGGACTACATCCAGTATAAACCGCAAGATCACCTAACGATATATTCAAATTCAACATAACATGGATTCAAAAATTGATATTCGAGATCCTGGCATTTGTAATCATATAAAAAGGGACATGACTCTTTCTTGTGGTGGTAATTGATTTATTTTCTGTTGTTGTTGAGGGAAGTGCGAACTGATTTGGTACTGTACAGGATAATTGTCACGCCCAAGATGCGACCCTATCCTAAAGGAACTCGAAGGTCCCACCAAGGATAGAAGCGCATCTTGAAGACGCTTTTGCAAGGTGGATATCATTACATCAAACCATTACATAATAGTTGGGGATACATACATAAGGCGCAAATGCCCCAAGAATACATCAACATCATACAAGAGATCAACATCCGACTACGGATGGAACACAAACATAAACTCAAACAATATCCACCCTGCTAGCCCAGGCTGCCGACCCGGAACCTAACCCAAGATCGATGGAGAAGAAGAAGAACTCCAACACGAGTAAACATCACTCTCGCGTCATGATCATCGGATAACCTGTACCTGCAACTGGTGTTGTAGTAATCTGTGAGCCACAAGGACTCAGCAATCCCATTACCATGGGTATCAAGACTAGCAAAGCTTAAAGGGGTATGGAAGGGGTAAAGTGGTGAGGTTGCAGCAGCGACTAAGCATGTATGGTGGCTAACTTACGAAACAAGAGCGAGAAGAGGAGCTAAGCAAACGGTCGCCAACTAGTAATGATCAAGAAGTGATCCTGAACTCCTACTTACGTCAAACATAACACAAACCGTGTTCTCCTCCCAAACTTCCTCGAAAAGAGACAATCACGGGTACGCACGCAGTTGGTGTGTTTTAATTAAGTTTACTTCAAGTTTTCTACAACCGGATATTAACAAATTCCCATCTGCCACATAACCGCGCGCACGGCTCTCGAAAGTTTATACCCTGCAGGGGTGTCCCAACTTAGCCCATCACAAGCTCTCACGGTCAACAAAGGATATTCCTTCTCCCAGGAAGACCCGATCAGTCTCGGAATCCTGGTTACAAGACTTTTCGACAATGGTAAAACAAGACCAGCAAAGCCGCCCGACGTGCCGACAAATCCCGATAGGAGTCGCACGTATCTCGTTCTCAGGGCACACCGGATGGGCAGGACGTCGGGTTGGCATAGACCCTAGTTGCCCAGGGGGCGCCGGACATCGCCCGGTTTGGACCAGCACTCTGAGGAACACTGGCCCAGGGGGTAAATAAAGATGACCCTCGGGCTCCGGAAACCAAAGGGAAAAAGGCTTAGGTGAGGAAAATGTAAAACCAAGGTTGGGCCTTGCTGGAGGAGTTTTATTCAAAGCGAACTGTCAAGGGGTTCCCATAACACCCAACCGCATAAGGAACACAAAATCAAGGAACATCACACCGGTATGACGGAAACTAGGGCGGCAAGAGTGGAACAAAACACCAGGCATAAGGCCGAGCCTTCCACCCTTTACCAAGTATATAGATGCATTAATAATATAAGAGATATTGGAATAACCTAACATAAACATAAACCAACATGGAGCAATCTTCATCTTCACCTGCAAATAGCAACGCTATAAGAGGGGCTGAGCAAATGCGGTAACATAGCCAAACAACGGTCTGCTAGGAAGGGTGACAAAAGTTAGAGGCTTTCATGGCAATTTGGGAGGCTTGATAAACAAGTGGTAGGTAGCGTGATATAGCGATAGCATCGAGACAACTAGCATAGCAATGATAGTAATGAGGTCCAAGGTGACGGTCATTTTGCCTGAAATCCCGCTAGGAGAAAGAACGAGTCCATGAATAAGATGAAGCCACGAAGGCTAACCAAGCGTAGACAAACGAATCCTCACGATCGCAACGAAACAGGAACTAACGAGAAGGAGCACAACCGGAAAGAAGCAAACAACATGGTAAACACACAACACATAATGAGACATGATGCTAAACCAAGTATGATGCATGTCAAGATTAAATGTTGTTAACATGGAAAGAGGTGAAGCATAATAAAACTACCTATCTAGGCAAGTTTAAACGAGGCCGGAACAACAAACAACAATTCCGGAAAATCCTCATAAGCATATTTCGAATTTGGTACTGTTATGCCCTATACACAATTTTAATGTTGATAAACAGCAAAATAAAGTGCAGCAAGTTAATATATGCATTTTTCTACCCCATTTACATATAAAGTTTATTTAAAATGAAGCTACGGTTATTTAGTTATGAAATAAAGCATTTTAACATGCTATTTATGCAAATTAATTCAAACAGCACATTTAGACATTTTAAACATGGATGAAAGTGGTATATTGTGAAACTAGGCAAAATTCTAAGCATTTTACATATATGGTGTGTTTAATTTGGATGCATGCATATTTAGATATACACAATTCAAAATGATGGCATTTCTGTAAATAAGAATACACTGGAAAATGCTAAAATAAACAGAGTGGGAAAAATATGCACGGACCGGATTGCAGCACAGTGCAGCGGCCCAGAAGCGAATGAGGCCTAAGTGGCTGGCAGGGGCAAAAATTGGGATGCCTGGGAATTGAACCCAGCACCCATGGGCGGAGCTGGGCCCCAGGCAGCCCAGGCCATTGCCTGGGGCGTGAGAAATTTTCTCGGCCCATATATACAAATAAACACTGTTCGGCCGGGGCGCAGCCCACTTCTAAGCCCAGGCAGCCCAGGCCAACTGGCCCATCCACCCAGTTCGGTGCCTTTCCCTGCACATGCGTGCGACGAACGACGGGGATTTGGACGAACCTGTCTGCGGCCCCTTCCCCCAACTTTGACGAACCCTAGGCGAGGCCGGTGGCCGCGTCCCTGCCCGTCGGCGCCGCTCGCCGCCATCACTTGCCATCGTCGTGCTATCCATCCAGCCGCCCCAGTCCCCTTCTGCGCCTCTGCCTAGACACCTATGCAACCGCCCGCCCCCAGCCCCCTTCTGCGCCGCTGTGGGCTGCTGCCCTGTCCGGCGAGGTGGCGACCCCGGCGAAGTGTCGGCGAGGTGGCCCTTCCCAGGAGACGCCTTTTTCTCAGCAGCTGCAACACAGAGAAATTGGACAGCAGCAAGCCAGCAAGAGGATGATTTTTGTTAGTTGCTAGATGCCACTGTTCGTTAGATACTTAGATGGGAAACAAAAATTGACATTTAGTAATTTTGTTTCTATACTATGTTATAGGAATTAGGAGGGCAAGATGAGTAAAACAAACATGACATTGAATTCTTATTTCCAAGTTGGAACCACGGGAACATTTAGTAATTTTGTTTCTATATTATCAAGACTGGATTGAGGAACAAAATGCGTGATGATTGGATGAATCGTAGAAGGGTATGTGACATTGAGCAAGATGTATTTGTTAGCATTGAAGAATCAAATATCGTCGAGCGATTTCAAGGTTATCATAATCGCAAAGGCGTTTTGCCTCGTCCTAGACGTAAGTTTCCACATTTTCCATCTATTATTAACTAGTTTTACCGGTTATACTATGCACTGATTTGCATTTTTAAATTTATCATTGAAGGTATAGGTTCTTCTGCTATTGAAGATGTAGTCATGGGAGGCTCAGATCAACCTATCATTTGATTTGGTATAAATCTTTTGTCGTCTATATATGCTACATATTGTCTTTTGATTTGTCTTGCTTTATTATCATGCAACAAATGATGCCATTGAATATCATGTTTGGTTTCTTTTTAGTTATGCAACATAGATTGACTTTTGTATGCTGAAGAACTAGATTTTTTTAGGTAGTTTTTAGCCCTTGGTTTCTCGCCTGGGGCGTCAGCAAATCCTGGCTCCGCCACTGCCAGCACCTCACAGTTGAAAACAGAGCGCGCTGACCAGCTCGCCTAGAAGATGTTTGTGATGGATACTGGACTTGACAGAACATGAACAAGAACAAAGCTTGATCTGGTAAGGCAAAAATTGATGGCAAAGAATGTGCCCGTGGGGATTTGATCCCTGATCGCCTGGGTGACAAAGGGGAAGTGGAAGACTAACCGGTTGGGCTGCTGCGTGTGTTGTGCGCAGAGGTGGCTTTCTTCATAACCGAACAACAGAAGTGGCGAGCTTCAGCCATGGCTACACCGAGAAAGCTCACGGCAGCGGCGAGCGAACGTGGCTCCGATCTCTGCTGCTATGCATTAGCGGGTGTGCGGAAAAGGGTGTGCGTGCGGACGAACCAAGCGGCGGCTGCTGCGGGTATACGCACAAGGCTACGGGTCCTGCAAACCGAGGACGAGCAGGAGCTTGTCTCGTTCATGGTGGTTACAGGTCGAAGCAGGAAACGGAGCTCGCGAGTGAGATGCGCGTGTGCTACGAGGCGTGTGCGAGAGTTGCAGGCACAAGTGCAAGCAGGGGGCGGCCGTGTGCATGGAGCTGGAGCTCCTTGGCCATGGCGAGACGCGGCGAGGCAGCGAGCAAGCAAGGTGCGCGTGCGAGCATGTTAGCGGGCGAGCTCCTCGGTGGAAACTCCGGCGGCCAAAAGCTACGGAGGAGGGGCGCGATCGATGCACAGGACAAACCCGCACTCCCGTGTGCCACTCACGACACCAAACGACGACAGAGACATCGCCGGCATCGGGAGGCCAGAGGCGGCGGAGACCAACCCAACACGGCGGACGGCAGGGTGAAACGGTTACTAGCTGGAAGAAAACGCACCTACAGAGGAGCCTAAGCCTAGCGATGCAAGGAAAACGGGCAGGATGCCACCGGAGGAGCTCCGGCGACAACGACGCGCGGCGACGCGCTCGGCCAGGAGGAATCAGGAGGGACAAGAAGCAATCGAGAAGACGAGGCATGGGGAGGAATCGGGCGCTCACCACAAACACGCGGGCGTGCTTGGATTGCCGAGAGGTGGTCGGAGACGACCGGATGGCGCCGAAGACAGGAAGTGGCCGACGTCGGGGAAGAAGACCCTCGCAGCGTTGGCTCCCGGCATGAAGTAGAGTACGCAGGGGAAGTAGAGGGACTTGGCGAATCTCCTGGACGAGGTGAGGAAGAAGCAGACGACGATCTTGACGCTCCCGAGGAAGAAGAGGGTGGCCACTGGAAGGACCAAGCCGAGCACGAGCTCAAACTCAACTCGGACATGGCGTCGGCTATGGCGTGGAGAGCTTACCTTGCGGCGGCTAGACGAGGAGGAGGGGGAATGGAAGGAGGAGAGACCCTAGGGCACCGGGGCATGATTTATAGGAGGTAGGGAGGCTGTCCCGGCCGTCAAATCAAGCCGGCTGCCGACGTGGAGGTCTGGATGTGCGCCGTACAGGAGGAGGATGAAGCTCCTGTGGAGATGGGTTGGCTGTGCACTGTGGGCTGCAGTGAACAGGTAAGATAGGTGGGCTGCGCTGGGCTTCTCTTCCTGCCTCAACTTCTTTTTCTTCTCCATTTTCTTTAGACAGAAGCTTGGAGGAAAAGAAAGAAAGGGGTAGACAGGGAATTTGACAGAGATAAAAATATATTAGGCGTCCTGGAAACATGCACAGTTTGAATAAACTGGTTTGGGCATTTTTAAGGATATAAAAATAATTCAAGTTTGAACTAAATTCAAACTTGAGCCATTTTTGAACCCAACCAAAACAATTCCAAAGGATCTGTAATTCGGCAGAGAGTGTGTAGGCATCATTTAGGATTTATAGGGATAGGTTGAACATTTTTTCCGAATAGGGAAAATGCCACAAGAAAAAATAAATGGAATAAAGAAGAAAGGAGAAGTTTGGACGGGATAGAAACTTGGGTGAATCCAAGTTGAAGTTGAGCAATAAGTAAAAGACAAAGGATCAAGGACAAGAAGAAGGAGTTGTAATGCACATGAACAAGTAAAAGGAAACAAGCACAACAATAATATGGAGACGAATGCATGATGCAAAATATTAATAATAATAATAATAAAACAAACATCACAAGCAAGCAAGCAATCATGAACATGATGGATGCAAATGCACATGGAAACATACATGAAGATGGAATGCGCAAAATGAGAATAAAAGATAACACAAGCATGATGATGCAACAATTTATTATGACAATCAAGGCAATCCATACATGGAACCAACAAAAAAATGGAAGGCAACTAGAGCATCGGTCTCGGGGCGTTACAACTCTCCTCCACTAACAAGAGATCTCGTCCCGAGATCTTAGGAATGAGATGGAAGAGAAGAGGAAGAGGTGAAACAAGAACGAAGAGAGAAGTTGAACAAAGTTGAGAGCACTCGGGTAGAAAAGAGGAACGGCGAATATGGCGAGAATCAAAGCTGAAGGAATAAGATGGACTCTGAAACTGTAAGTGCATCTAGTGCCCCTTTCTGATTTTGGTGTATTGAAGACTTACAGGTTAAGGGACTAATGTGTTTATGAGTGTACACAGGTATATAAGTCTATGAGGAGTTTGATATTTACAGAGAAAGTCGACCCCTAAAAATGAAGTTCTTCGACTAAAGACTTTGGATTTCTGAAGACTTTCTGAAGACTTTGAAAGTGAAGAAATTGGTGTGACCTTGAAGACTTGGTATTCATTCGAGGAACATGAAGCGTGAAGACTTTTATTTTCGTAGTTTCATTTTCTCTTTCTTGACTCATAGGAAACACCATACTGTTAAAGGGGGTCGAGGAAAAACTAAGGAAAAATTTCCATGTGATGCTCAACTCAAAATCCTACACCTACCAATCCCTTCGAGTGAAAGCCATTGGAAATCTCATACAGTTCAGTCAATTTCTTCAGTGACAGAGACGAAGTTCTTCTGGTCACCGAGGAATTTGTTCTGACTGAGGAGTTAGGAATTCGCCAGTGCAGATTGCCTACACAGTGAGGAACATGATAGCCCTGAGGAATTTGATACTGAAATTTCCGACCGTTGCTGTGCTATGCGCCAACTGTCCCAAAATATCTATCCACCTAACGGTCATATCATTGAAGGGCATTTATGTCTTATCATGTCGGGCTGCTCCCTAGTCTATAAATAGCCGCCCCCTACGACCACTAGCTGGTTGGCTGCTCCGAGAGAAACTGACACTTGTCATTTGAGAGCATCCCATCCTCCGAGGACTTTGAGCGAAAATCATCGAGTGAGGAAAACCCAAACCCAAACACCTACAAACCCAAAGTGATTGAGCATCACTGAAGAGATTGATCCTGCGTGGATCCGACGCTTGTTACCTTTGAAGACTATGCTTCTTCCAGACGGTTAGGCGTCATGGTCTAGAGCATCCAAGAGGAATTGTGGATCGCCGAGTGACCGAGTTTGTGAAGGTTCGGAAGTCACCTGAAGACTTACCACGAGTGACTGGACGAGGTCTGTGTGACCTTAGTTCAAGGAGAATATGGTGAGGACTGTGTGTCCGGGACTGTGTGTCCTCAGGTTTAAATACCTAGCCGCTCCAACCAGATGTACAACTGAGACAGCAGTTGGAACTGGTCTACCAAATCATTGTCTTCACCAAGCCTACTGGTTCTTTTTCCTCAACTCTTTCATTTCCTCATAACTGTGTTGTGTGCTTGTTCATATATGTGTTTGAAGACTTTGATTGAAGACTTTCTCAATTTCCTAAGTTCAATTTCTTCAGTCTGTTTGTCTTCATCCTGTGTTATCCTGTGTTTACGCTTTCTGTACTCTGTGTTTGTCTTCATTTCATCATGTTGACCATGCCTATGTTCTACTATGCTTACTGTTGAGTACTTATTCCACTGCAAGTAGTTCTTCGCTAAGGAATTTCCTCACCCGCAAATTCCTCAGTGAAGAATTCATAAAAATCGACTATTCACCGCCCTCTAGTCGATATAACGCACTTTCAATTGGTATCAGAGCAAGGTACTCCCTTGTTCTGTGTGATTTTGGTTTAACCGCCTGGAGTTTTAGTTATGTCGACCGCAGGTATGATCAAGGTGTCTGCTGGGTGTCCTACCTTTGATGGAACGGACTACCCCTACTGGAAGAATAAAATGCGAATGCATCTTGAGGCAATTGATAACGATCTCTGCTATGTTGCGGAAAATGGTGTTCCCTCTGTCACACCTTCTCTAAATGCTGCTGATGTAAAGAGATTCAAGCAACTCGATTCTCAAGCGAAGAATATCATATGTGGCCATCTGATCAAAGGAGTGTATAGAAGAGTGGGTGCTTTGGAAACTGCTAAGCTTATCTGGGATAGGCTGTCCAAAGTGAATGAAGGAGTCTCAACACAGCGTGACTCTCGAGTTGATGTTCTTCGCAATCTCTTCAACCGCTTCAAAAGACTCGAAAATGAAAATGTTCAACAAACCTTCGATCACCTCACTGACATCTCAAATGAGCTTCAAGCGCTTGCTGCCACTGACATCACCAACCATGAGGTGGTGAAGAAATTGCTAAGATCGCTTGACTCCTCATTTGATACTCTGGCATTGATGATACAAGAACGTGCTGATTACAAGTCACTTGATCCCGCTGATATCCTCGAGAAGCTGAATACTCATGAGTTCCAGCTTGCTGAAAAGAGAGATCTCTATGGTTCGAGCTATGGCAGATCACGTGCACTGAAGGCCAAGGCAGTTTGTGAGTCTGAGTCTGAAGACTCTGGCAGCAGCCTTGGTGATCCAGAAGAACTGAGCCATGAGCTAGCACTGCTCGTGAAGAAATTCCAGAAGTTCTCAAGACGTGGTCGCTTTGGAAAACCCTCAAGGAGCAATGATTCCTCATCCAGTGACTACAAGAAGAGGCTTTGTCACAAATGCAAGAAACCTGGACACTACATTCAAGATTGTCCTCAGTGGGAAAAGGAATCAAATAAGAAGAAATACAAGGATTACAGTTCTGATGATGCGAAGAAAAAGAAGAAATCCTCAAAGTCTTCATCATCAAAATCCTCAAAATCTTCATCTCACAAGAACAGCAGCTCCAAGAACGCTCGGGCATTCATTGGCAAGGAAATGGACTCTGAGGCTAAATCTGAAGAAAATGAGGAAGAGGAGGGGTCTGAGGAATCCGAATCCGGTGTGGCGAGCCTAGCCCTCGCTACTGCATTCGTCAGCAAGTCTATCTTCAACACTGAAGAAAATGACCTCACCAACAAGGCTGATGAAGGCAATGATGACTACGCTCCCACCTATTGCTTCATGGAAAAGGGTGCCAAGGTACTCAAATATACCTCCTCTGAATAAAGTGAGAATGAATCTGATGAAAATCTTAAGCCCAGCTATTCTAAACTTGCTAAGATTGCTGTGAAACAACAAAGAGCTTTTGAAAAGGTTCAAAACATGCTAGACAAAAGTGATGATATGTTGGGTGAAGAAATGGATCGCACTAAAACTTTGACTGAAAATCTTCAGAGACTTCAGACTAGGTTTGACAACCTTCAAGGTCATCATAACACTCTCTTATCTGATCATGAGAAGCTTTCTTATGAATTTCTTCAAAGAAAGCAAGATCTTGAAAAGCTAAGAGTGAGTTATGAAGATCTTCAAAAGGAGCGCGATTCATTACTTGCTCAACAAATCAGCGCTTCTCAGGAAGAATTTGTTCCTCCATGTTTGAAATGCATTGAACGTGAATCTGCTAATTCTTCACCTGAATGTTCAAATGCTTCTAATGTTACAAATTCTTCACCTGCCTCTGCTATCACTAATTCCTCATCTAAGGACATTGCTAGAATCACTGACAATGCAGAGCTGAAGGAATTGTACATGACAGGCATGTACAAAAGCCTCAAAGGCCATCAGACTCTTTGTGATGTGCTTAAAAAGCAGATCCTCAACAGGAACCCTAGGAAAGAGGGTATTGCCTTTGAGAGGAAACTCAATGCTGATGGTACATATTGGAAGCCTGAGCAGTGCCCCAAAACCTCATGGGTTGCTGCAAAGGGACCTCTAGTTGATCCATCCAATTTATCTGGCTTTACATGTGAATCTCCTCATTCTTCTGATGAGTCATTTGACTCCAACTATAAACTGTTCAAAAATCGGAATGGTGAAGTCTTTGCTAGATATGTTGGCACTAACTGCAGGAACGGTTCCCCCATGAAGAAAATCTGGGTTCCCAAAAGGTGCCTTGAAAGTCTTCAGGTGAATGTCCTCATGACACCACCTATGAAGAATAGGAACCCCAGATCCAATTCTTCATATGGATCCAAGTCCTCATACAAACTAAATTCCTCACGTGGATCAAATTCCTCAAAAGGATCAAAGTCCTCATATGAATATCATCGTGCTAACAACTCTGTTTCGCAAGGAAGAGCTAAGGGCTATGAATATGAGCATTATTCTTCTAATCATTATGTTCATAAGTTCTCGAAGAATTTCTCTGCTTATTCATATGCTTACCCTAACTCCTCTTCTGTGAAACGAAATGGATTGGCTTCTATGCCACCTTTCTCGTATGGAGCTCGTAGAGTGATGAACTCTTTGCCACCCCTTCAGATGTGGGTGGTGAAGAAAAAGAACTAATCTCTTATGTAGGGTCAGGTCTCCAGACGTGCGTGAACGTTTGAAGAATTTGCTGGAGACTTGAAAAGTGCCTGAAAGGACGCAGGCTAATCATGAAGAAATGAACTTTCATTTCTTACGTCCTTCTACTGCTTTATCTATTCTGTTGCTTGATGAAATTGATCTGATGAATTGTGTCTAGGTAAGGTTGCCATCACAAAGGATCGACACATGGACAAAGTCATGCTTGTCGAGTCCTTAGGATACAACCTCATGTCTATCTCAATGCTTTGTGATCTTGATATGGTTGTTGTCTTTGGCAAGTATCGTTGTGTTGTGGTTATGGAAGCTGACAATTCCAAAGTCTTCGAAGGCTTTAGGAGAGGAGACTTGTATATTGTTGATTTCTCTACAGGACCGCAACCAGCCGTGTGCCTACTTGCAAAAGCTTCAGAAGGCTGGCTATGGCATCGACGACTTGGTCATGCAGGCATGAGGAATTTGCACACGCTTGCGAAGAAGAAGCATGTCATTGGCATTGAGAATGTCAAATTCCTCAAGGATCACTTATGCGGAGCCTGTGAAGCCGGAAAGATGACAAAGGCTAAGCATCCAGCGAAGACTATCATGACCACTACTCGTCCATTTGAATTGCTTCACATGGATCTCTTCGGTCCTAACCATTATTCTGCAGTTTCAAATGATGCATCTCAATATGGCTTTGTTATTGTTGATGATTACTCTCGATACACATGGGTACGCATTGTTACTTACAAACATGAAGTGCAGGAAGTCTTCAAACGATTTTCCTCGAGGGCTTCAACCAACTTTGGTGTGAAGATCAAGCACATCAGAAGTGACAATGGAACTGAGTTCAAGAATTCTGGTCTTGATGACTATCTTGATGAACTTGGTATTACTCATGAGTTATCTGCTCCTTATACTCCTCAACAGAATGGCGTCGTGGAGCGCAAGAACAGGACTCTTGCTGAGATGGCTCGCACTATGCTTGATGAATACAAAACGCCTCGTCATTTCTGGATTGATGCAATTGATACTGCGTGCCATATCATCAACAGAGTATATCTTCACAAATTCTTCAAGAAAACTGCCTAGGAACTCCTCACTGACAAGAAACCCAATGTGAGTTATTTCAAAGTCTTCGGTGCTAAATGTTGGATTAGAGATCCTCATCACAACTCAAAATTTGCACCGAAAGCACATGAAGGTTTTATGCTTGGTTACGGAAAGGACTCGCACACCTACAGAGTCTTCAACAACGTTCTTCACAAGGTTGTTGAAACTGTAGATGTGCGGTTCGATGAAACTAATGGCTCGCAAAGAGAGCACCTACCTTCTGTGATAGATGAACCAGCACCTGAGGAAACTATCAAGTTCAAGGCTACTAAGGATGTCATTCCATAACGTGAAGAACGTCGAGCTAATGCACCTGAAGAAAATACTGAAGAAAATGGTGCTGAAGGAAATGTTGATCAAATTCCTCGACGACAACCAGCTCATCCTCGCATTGCAAAAGAAGTGCAAGTTAAAAAGATCATCGATGACATTGAAGCACCAGGTCCTCTCACACGCTCAAAAGATTCACATTTATCTAACTTTTGTGGGCACTATGCTTTTGTCTCTATCACAGAGCCCACTAAGGTAGATGAAGCATTTCTGGAGCCTGAGTGGATTCAGGCCATGCAAGAAGAATTACATTAGTTCGAGCTCAACAACGTCTGGGAACTGGTCAAACGTCCAGATCCTCGCAAGCACAATATCATTGGCACAAAGTGGATCTACCGCAACAAGAAAGATGAAAATGGCCTTGTCGTGAGGAATAAGGCACGGCTTGTAGCTCAAGACTACACACAGGTTGAAGGAATTGACTTCGATGAAACTTTTGCACCTGTTGCTAGACTTGAGGCTATTCGCATATTACTTGCTTATGCTAACCATCATGATATCACCTTATATCAAATGGATGTGAAAAGTGCATTCCTCAATGGTAAGCTTGAGGAAGAAGTATATGTTGCTCAACCCCCAGGTTTTGAAGATCCAAAGCATCCTGACAAAGTCTTCAGACTCAATAAGGCCCTCTATGGCCTCAAGCAGGCACCACGGGCATGGTATGATACTTTGAAGGAATTCCTCATGAAGAAAGGCTTCAAACCCAATTCACTTGACCCTACTCTTTTCACTAAATCTTATGATGGTGAACTGTTTGTGTGCCAAATATATGTTGATGATATTATCTTTGGCTGTACTGACCAACGTTATAGTGATGAATTTGCCTATATGATGAGTGAAGAATATCAAATGTCTATGATGGGAGAATTGAAATTCTTCTTAGGTCTTCAAATTCGTCAACAGCGCAATGGCATATTCATATCTTAGGAGAAATACCTCAAGGATGTACTGAGGAAATTCGGCATGCAAGATTGCAAAGGCGTCAAAATTCCTATGCCCACAAATGGCCAACTGTGCACTGATGAAAATGGTATTGACTTCGATCATAAGGTATACCGCTCCATGATTGGTTCTTTATTGTACTTATGTGCATCTAGGCCAGATATAATGCTTAGTGTTTGCATATGTGCCCGATTTCAAGCTACACCGAAGGAATCACACCATAAGGCTGTGAAGCATATTCTTCGATATCTATCTCACACACCAACACTTGGATTATGGTACCCCAAGGGCTTGGTTTTTTATCTCATTGGATATTCTGACTCTGACTATGCTGGTGATCGTGTGGATCGCAGGTCAACATCTGGTACATGTCATTTCCTTGGACGATCTTTGGTCTGTTGGTCCTCGAAGAAACAGAACTGTGTATCACTGTCTACTGCTGAAGCTGAGTACATTGCTGCTGGTTCTTGTTGTGCTCAATTGCTATGGATGAAGCAAACTCTCAAGGACTACGGCGTCAACGTGAAGAATGTGCCTCTCTTCTGTGACAATGAGAGTGCCATCAAGATTGCTCACAACCCAGTTCAGGACTCGAAGACAAAGCACATTCAGATTCGTCATCATTTTCTTCGTGATCATGTGTTGAAGGGCGACATTTCTATTGAGCATGTGAAGACTGAAGAATAGCTAGCCAACATCTTCACGAATCCCTTGGATGAGAAGAGATTTAGCAAGTTACGGTGTGAGCTAAATATCTTAGAATCTTCGAATGTTCTTTGAAAAGGACACTCATCCTAACACTTATGCAAAATTGAAGACTTAGATGTGCAACACATGAAGAAACATTTTTCTTCAATCAATGAAGAATAACACTCTAAGTGTGAAGAAATTAACGAAGAATTTGATTCTCAAAACCCTACGACAATTGTACGCGGTGTCTGAGATCATTATTCTTATACGGTGGGTCACGCCACCACCAAGGTTGAAAATCTTCAATTTGAGTTTTTCCTCAGTTTTGAAATTCCTCAATTGTTCATTTTCTTCAACTTTGCATTGTCTTCACTGTTTCCGTCATTTTTTTCTTCAATATATATATATATATGTGAGTTTATGTCCTCTACAGCGTTCACTTATGGCTAATTCTTCAAGTTTTTTTTTCTAAGTGAATGTGATCGGACCCTTCCCCCTCTATGCTAAACTCAACCCAATCTATTCACAAATTCTTCATGTGCATTCTATTTGAAACTCATTCAAAATCTTCACTGTGTCCTTGTCAGCTGAAGAATTTGCGAACGGAACGTTAAAACTTATCTTATCTAAATTTTCGGCTTTGCCGCTCAAACCGTTCCGCATCCCACGAAATACTTATCTATTCACCCACGATCGCACACGATCTCCACTTCTCAGTACGTGGGTGACACATGTCAAGCGAATGAGAAGGGTCAGGGGCACGTTCGTCCAAAATCTTCGGGCGAACAGTTTTTCACCGTGGCTATAAATACCCCCTCCCCTTCCTCACTTCCTTTACTCCGCTCGACCTCTCTCCAGCTCGAGCTTCTCAAACACTAGCGCCGCCGCTATTTCATCATCGCCGGTGAGGAAGAGCTTCACTGCCTCGAGCTCGTCACCGTCGTACTCGCGCCGGCCGCGGATTTCTTCCCTCCGCCGCCGCCGTAGCTGTCTTCCTCCACCGAGTTAGGGCATGGAAGATCTGCACAGACGAACTTCTCATCTCCACCTCACAGTTCGTCGTGTTCTTCGTCCAGGGTAATTAAAAGTTACTTTTACTGCCCTCTTTGATTCATATGATTACTACAAAATCTTCAAAGGTGTTGTTCTTCAAATCCTCACACACTAAACACCTCACATGTCATATGTTCTTGATTCGTTTCTCTAAGCAATATTTTTTCTTCAAGATTCCTCAATTGTGCGGATTTCTGATCTGTACAACTCTGGAACCTAAGACTAAGAACGCTTAGTGAAATTCTTCAAGACTCGCCTGGTCAAATTCCTCAAACTTGTTCTTTTTACAAAACCTTCTGAGAACGCATATGACCTCTCCAAATTCCTCGCAACTATACTCTGTTCACAAGTACTCATGTCCGCTGCTGAATCACTAGGTTCTCATCAACTTAACTCATTTGCAGCGTTCCTCGAAGAAAAGTTGCATACTTCTTCAGAGAATTCAATTGTTCAAATTCCTCAACTGAAGAAAATGGCTGACGGTAAGAAGCCACAGAAAGGAGGAAAGAGGCCTGAAATCAATACTTCCTTTGAGATCCCTGATGACATATACAAAGATTATTACACTCCTGATGAGGCCAAATTTGGAAAAGAGGACAAGAATCAGCGCAAGGTGCGCATCCAAAGGATAGAGGAGATGGGCAAGAGAGTGGAGGGAGTACAGATATGTTACTCCCAAATACATAAAGAAATTCGCACGCAATCCTCCATGCCTAGGACCTCCATTGGCACCTGGCCAAATAGCTGATCCCACCAGCCTCAAGCGTGGTGAGGATTATCCTGATGAATGGGCCAAGCGCCATGCCAAGTTGGCTAGACAAGCCAGAGAAGCAGTGAGGAAATTCAACGAAGACTCTGCTGCTGCTGCCGCTGAGGCCTCTGTCAAGCCTAAGAAGGCCATGTCAAAGAAGCCTGCGCACAAGCCAAGTGCTTCACCGTCAATATCCTCAAGGCCAAGTTCCTCAGCTATGCCCTCACGGCCAGAATCCTCAAAGCCCTCACGGCCAATTCCTCACGCTGCTCCTGCTACTCCAAAGTCCTCAGCTCCTCCTCCAAAGTCCTCAGCTGCTCCGACCAAGTCCTCAGCACCTGTGCATCTTGACACGTGCCAAAGGACTACAGGCATCTCTATTGCCTCAGGAGCTTCTGCTAGTTCCTCAGTTGCACCAAATTCTTCAACGGGACCCTCTCTGCTAAAGACAAAGACCACTGCTGGACGAGGTTCTCGCCCAAGTCCTCACAAGAAGCAGGTCGCCTTCCAAGTGTCGTCTGAAGAAGACGAAGCTGATGATGATGAACTTGCAGAAATCATCAAAGATAGGCAAGTCAGGGCCGATAGAGCCAAGGGCACAAATGTGCCTCTGCTTTTGGATCCAAAGTTGATCCTTGACTACATTGATCTCTGGCACAAGGACCCAAACACTCCTATGCCTGATTTCAAGTTGACTCCTGGCCAAAGTCATATGTTGACTGCCTTCATCCAAGAAGAAAAATGGAAATATGAGAAGGCCAGGCAGATCAAGAAAGCGCAGTACATGAAGGAGCACTTCCTGAAGAAAAATGTTGTCTCAATGACAACTGAAGAACTCGTCACTATTCAATCTGAGATCAAGAAACTCAGTGATGAATTTGATGTATACCGCGCTGACTGGCTTGGAGCCAAAGTCCGTTTTGTGAAGCTAACAGAAAAGTTCACTCCAAATGTTGCAGCTCCATCGCAACAAGAAATTCCTCAGGCTGAAGCATCTGCTCAGCCGACTGAAGAACATGCCAGCACCGCTGATGACATTCAGGCTGGTGAAGAAAATGTGAGTTCCAGGGCTGATGACTGCATTCCAGCCGCTGATGAAATTGCCAGGGCATCCACTAGTGGTGCGCCTGACGAAAATGAAGAGGTCAGGGCAACTGCATCAGTTGTGCCTGAAGAAAATCAACCACATTCCTCTGCTCCTCCTGCGCCTACCCCAACTCCAATCCTTCCATCTGCTTCAGATGTGAAGAAGACTAAGGCTGCTGAGCGTGCAACAGTGAAGAAAAGGAAGGCATCAGCTTCTTCAGATTCTTCAGCTCCAAAGAATACGAAGTCTCTGACCAGCTCATTTGCAAACCCCTTGATGTTGTTCCTATCTCAACCATGCCATCAAAGGACCTTGTTCCTTATGATGAAGAATATGTGATTCCTAGCGAATCCGATGAAGAAAATCCTTCTGCTGCTTCGTCAGAGCAGTTGAATGAAGAAATTGAAGTGGATGAAATCCCTTCAACTCCAGCTGTTTCCTTGCCTATGCCTCAGTTTACTGCTGAAGAGGCCGGCGTTGAAGAAATGGAAGATGAAGATGTGGACATTGGTTGTACCACACCTGTGCCAAATGATGACTTTTGGGAAAGTTAGCACCCCAACTCTCCACTTTTCACACCATTGCAACAAATTCCTCAGTCCCCAGCAACTACAGTTCAAATGGGATCTGATGAACCTCATGCCACACCGTCTGTCCATGAAGAAATTCCAGCCACTAGTGCTGAAGAAAATGTAAATGAAGAATTGAAGACCCAGGCTGTCACTGGAGTAGAAGCTGAAATTCCTCAGCCTGAAGAACCTGAGATTGTGATTCCTGAGGTGATAATGCAATTGACTGACACTCCTCAGCCCAGGCCAAAGGATCCATTCTCAAAGAAGCAGAAATTCAAGGCTGATGAGTTCTTCGGTGAGCACGTGTTCTTCACTCACTACAATCCCTACAATTCTGCTCGTCTTAGAAGGAAGCGCGTCTGGACCGCCAGCCAGGCAAACTTCTATTCCTCAGTGCTCTTCAACAAGGACAAAGTCTTCGACCACGAGCATATTCCTCATGTGGACATGGAATCACTGCCATGCTTCACACCTGTCCTCAGTGTGCTTCATGACACAGGCCTCCTCAACTTTTGCACAGACATAGTTGATTGGAATGAAGAACTCATTCTTCAATTCTACGCAACATTGCACATCACAGGAGATGCTGACGATGTGAACTCCTGGGTTTTGGACTAGATGACCGAAAACACTCACTATAAGGCACCGGCCACTGAATTACTTCACGCCCTGCCCATCAGTCCTCCACCTGAAGGTGCTCGTTGCATGTACCAAGAGCCTGAGCTTACATATCACTATATGCAAGTGCTGATGAAGCCATTGAAACCTGGTCAAGCCTCAAGGACAAAATTTCTCGTGAAGGAATTGCAGTATGTACCAAGGACAGTCTATCGCATTCTGATGAAGACTATGAGTCCAATCAAAGGACACGACTCATCTGATGAGGAAATTGTTGGCATCATGAAGAATCTGGTATTCAACATCATTCATGGCATACCCGTCAACTATCATGATTTCTTCATGAGGACTCTGGCAAATGTTGCACTTTCACCGTTTGAGCTGAAGCCTTATGCACCGTGGATTATGAGATTCCTTATAACAAGGTCTTCACTCAACTACAAGGCTGATTTTCAGAATCACCTCAGCTACTTGCCCCCAATTGAAGTCCTCAAGCGGACCTATTCCTCAGCTGACGAAAAGGGCAAGGCACCAGCTGTTATAGATCAAGGCATTCGTCCATTGGATGGTCAGTTTCGCAAGGCTGCATCTTATTCCACCAATGATGACTCTGCCACTCATGATTTTGCTGCCCATGCCTCCAAGCCAAATCCTCAAGCCACTGCTCCTCGTGTGATGACTGACCGGGAGCTTCTGCTAAGTCTTCACCAGAAGGTGGATCGTAACCATAAATGGGTTAAGCGTCAGTTTGGTTCAATTCTTCACAACATGACTGCTAAACATAATGTAGTGAAGAAAAACCATTACTACCTCCACGAAGTCTTCAATCGCACCTGGGCTATTCTGTCACATGTATCACTACTACAAAAACAACTATAGCCAATATGGACACTAATGACGCACTATGCATGTGGTGCGCCATTACTAAATAGTCATGGCGCACCATGTGTTGGTGCGCCATTAGTGTGCAAATACTAATGGCGCACCACATCCACGGTGCGCCATTAGTAAACAAATTATTATTTTTTCAAAACTAGTAATGGCGCACCAGGGGATAGTGCGACATTACTAGTTAAACTAGTAATGGCGCACCACTCCAACGGTGCGCCATTAGTAAATATGTTTCAAATTTTTATTTTATTTTTTAAACTACTAATGGCGCACCGTGGGTGTGGTGCGCCATTACTAGTTGAACTAGTAATGGCGCACCACACCCACGGTGCGCCATTAGTAGTTTGGCCCAAACATTCCCCCGAATGCACCCCCCCCCCCCCCGTGGACCGCCTTTTCAGTTTAAAATAATAATAAAAGAAAATGGTAGAAATGTCAAAAAAATAGAAGAAAATAAGATTCACATGTGATATGTGGTCTAGTTGTTAGCAAAATTTACAAACATGAATTTTCGACTTTTTTGCAAAATCTCTCGAGAATTTGTAAAATGGGAATAACTTTTGCATACGAACTCGGATGAAAAAGTTTTTTATATGAAAAATCATCTACTCGAAAAGTTACATCCGAATTTAACATGGGGAACCCTGTTAAACATTTTCAAAATCCTCAAAAACCTAACAGAAAAAAAAGATACGGGGCTTTTAAGATCTGGAGAGGCAAAAAAATTCAAAAAAATTCAAACTTACTAATGGCGCACCTGCCCATGGTGCGCCATTACTATCTTCCCGCCTTCAAAATTCAAAATGAATCAAAAAATTAAAAAAAAAGTTAGTAATGGCGCACCTGCCCGCGGTGCACCATTACTATGCCGTATATATGGCTGGGCATGGTCCTCTCCTCCTTACCTCTTCATTCTTCTCCTCCACTCCACCTCTCCTCCACTCCATCTCCTCCTCTCCTCCACTCCATCTCCTCCTCTCCTCCACTCCATCTCCCCTTCTCTCCTCCACCATTCTACCCTCCTCCTCCCCGGCGACCTCCTCCTCCTCCTCTCCGGAAAAAGAACACAGAAAAAGAACGTACAAGATCCAAAAATGAGAACAAAATTTGAAAAAAATTCGTGAAAAAACAAGCAAAAAAAAGAGCAAAAAATGGGCAAAAAAATCGCGATCCAGATCCAAATTCAAAATTCAAAAATAGCAATGGTGCACGGTGGGGGTTAGACGGTGCGCCACTACTATTTTCCTGCCTTCAAAATTCAAAAATACTAATGGCACACCGCGGCCTATACTAATGGCGCACCAGTGGCCTATACTAATGGCGCTCCGTGGCCTATACTAATGGCACACCGTGGCCTATACTAATGGCGCACCTGTGGTGCGCCATTAGTATTTAATACTAGTGGCGTGGTACTAGTGGCACACCAGTAGTGCGCCATTAGTAGGCAAAACTGGTGCGCCACTAGTAGGCCTTTTCCTAGTAGTGTATACGGTGAAGAAGATCTGAAGAACATGGGTCTCAAGGAGGACTTTAACTGGTCTGCACCTCCACCGAAGAAATACAAGAAGGTCAAGGTTCCTTCCTTGGTGGCCAGCTCCTATTCTTCATCGCGCGACACCGACGAGCATGAAGACTTGGACGACACTGCGGCAGGCCCTACATCAACAAACGACCCCAACAACACTGGCGCTCCTTCATCAACTTGATATTCTTCAGGGGCGTTAGTCCTCATTTTCGATCCTTTTGGTCATTCGATGACAAAGGGGGAGAAATTTGAGTTGGTCTTCAAGCGGGTCTATCATTTATGGGCGTTTTTTTGCTAAGTTACAACTCTCGTTCTTCTGATGACTTTGCTGGATCGAGTTGTAAACTTAAACTCTATGGTGGCCTGATACTTTTGCTGTTTCCTCTGCATGCTTATTCCTCGTTAATGTTATTGCACGCATGCTGAATTACATCAGTCACCATATTTCATCATGCATTTCAAATTCTTCATATTAGATGTCAAATGCGTGTATGAATTACAAGATCTAGGGGGAGATCTCCATGATTCTACTCTTCAAGTGTGCATTGCTCCAAAAGCAAATTCCTCACTATGCACATCTTCAGGGGGAGTTCTTCTATATCTTGCAATCAAATTCCTCAATATTAGTACTTACACTTCATATGTTTATCCCCGTTGAAAACTTAACCTATATTGTCATCAAGCACCAAAAAGGGGGAGATTGTAAGTGCATCTAGTGCCCCTTTGTGATTTTGGTGTATTGAAGACTTATAGGTTAAGGGACTAATGTGTTTATGAGAGTACACAGGTATATAAGTCTATGAGGAGTTTGATATTTACAGAGAAAGTCGACCCCTAAAAATGAAGTTCTTCGACTGAAGACTTTGGATTTCTGAAGACTTTGAAAGTGAAGAAATTGGTGTGACCTTGAAGACTTGGTATTCATTCGAGCAACATGAAGCGTGAAGACTTTTGTTTTCGTAGTTTCATTTTCTCTTTCTTGAGTCATAGGAAATACCGTACTGTTAAAGGGGGTCTAGGAAATACTAAGGAAAAATTTCCATGTGATGCTCAACTCAAAATCCTACACCTACCAATCCCTTCGAGTGAAGCCATTGGAAATCTCATACAGTTCAGTCAATTTCTTCAGTGACAGAGACGAAGTTCTTCTGGTCGCTGAGGAATTTGTTCTGACTGAGGAGTTAGGAATTCACCAGTGCGGATTGCCTACACAGTGAGGAACATGATAGCCCTGAGGAATTTGATACTCAAATTTCCGACCGTTGCTGTGCTATGTGCCAGCTTTCCCAAAATATCTATCCACCTAACGGTCATATCATTGAAGGGCATTTATGTCTTATCATGTCGGGCTGCTCCCTAGGCTATAAATAGCCGCCCCCTACAACCACTAGCTGGTTGGCTGCTCCGAGAGAAACTGGCACTTGTCATTTGAGAGCATCCCATCCTCCGAGGACTTTGAGTGAAAATCATAGAGTGAGGAAAACCCAAACCCAAACACCTACAAACCCAAAGTGATTGGGCATCACTTAAGAGATTGATCCTGCGTTGATCCTATGCTTGTTACCTTTGAAGACTGTGCTTCTTCCAGACGGTTAGGCGTCATGGTCTAGAGCATCCAAGAGGAATTCTGGATCGCCGAGTGACCGAGTTTGTGAAGGTTCAAAAGTCACCTGAAGACTTACCACGAGTGATTGGACGAGGTCTGTGTGACCTTAGTTCAAGGAGAATACGGTGAGGACTGTGTGTCTGGGACTGTGTGTCCTCAGGTTTAAATACCTAGCTGCTCCAACCAGATGTACAACTGAGACAGCAGTTGGAACTGGTCTACCAAATCATTATCTTCACCAAGCCTACTGGTTCTATTTCCTCAACTCTTTCATTTCCTCATAACTGTGTTGTGTGCTTGTTCATATATGTGTTTGAAGACTTTGATTAAAGACTTTCTCAATTTCCTCAGTTCAATTTCTTCAGTCGGTTGCTACCTCTTGAGCACTGCGTTGGTTTTCCCTTGAAGAGGAAAGGTTGATGCAGCAAAGTAGCGTAAGTATTTCCCTCAGTTTTTGAGAACCAAGGTATCAATCCAGTAGGAGGCTACGCGCGAGTCCCTCGTACCTACACAAAACAAATAAATCCTCGCAACCAACGCGATAAGGGGTTGTCAATCCCTACACGTTCAATTACGAGAGTGAGATCTGATAGATATGATAGGATAATATTTTTGGTATTTTTATGATAAAGATGCAAAGTAAAATAAAAGCAAAGTAAAAAGGCAACGGAAATAACTAAGTGTTGGAAGATTAATATGATGAAGATAGACCCGGGGGCCATAGGTTTCACTAGTGGTTTCTCTCAAGAGCATAAGTATTTTACGGTGGGTGAACAAATTACTGTTGAGCAATAGACAGAATTGAGCATAGTTATGAGAATATCTAGGTATGATCATGTATATAGGCATCACGTCCGAGACAAGTAGACCGACTCCTGCCTGCATCTACTACTATTACTCCACACATCGACCGCTAGCCTGCATGCATCTAGAGTATTAAGTTCATAAGAACAGAGTAACGCCTTAAGCAAGATGACATGATGTAGAGGGATAAATTCATGCAATATGATAAAAAACCATCTTGTTATCCTCAATGGCAACAATACAATACGTGCCTTGCTGCCGCTACTGTCACTGGGAAAGGACACCGCAAGATTGAACCCAAAGCTAAGCACTTCTCCCATTGCAAGAAAGATCAATCTAGTAGGGCAAACCAAACTGATAATTCGAAGAGACTTGCAAAGATAACCAATCATACATAAAAGAATTCAGAAGATTCAAATATTCTTCATAGATAAACTTGATCATAAACCCACAATTCATCGGTCTCAACAAACACACCGCAAAAAGAAGATTACATCAAATAGATCTCCACGAGAGAGGGGGAGAACATTGTATTGATATCCAAAAAGAGAGAAGAAGCCATCTAGCTACTAACTATGGACCCGAAGGTCTGAGGTAAACTACTCACACTTCATCGGAAGGGCTATGGTGTTGATGTAGAAGCCCTCCGTGATCGATGCCCCCTTCGGCGGAGCTCCGGAACAGACCCCAAGATGGGATCTCGTGGGTACAAAAGGTTGCGGCGGTGGAATTAGGTTTTTGGCTCCGTATTTGATCGTTTGGGGGTACGTAGGTATATATAGGAGGAAGGAGTACGTCGATGGAGCAACGTGGGGCCCACGAGGGTGGAGGGTGCGCTTGGGGGGTAGGCGCGCCCCCCTACCTCGTGGCTGCCTCGAAGCTTCCTTGACTTAGGGTCCAAGTCTCCTAGATCATGTTAGTTCCAAAAATCACGTTCCCGAAGGTTTCATTCCGTTTGGACTCCGTCTGATATTCTTTTTCTGCGTAACTCTTAAATAGGCAAAAAAACAGCAATTCCGGGCTGGGCCTCTGGTTAATAGGTTAGTCCCAAAATAATATAAAAGTTAATAATAAAGCCCAATAATGTCCAAAACAGAAGATAATATAGCATGGAGCAATCAAAAATTATAGATACGTTGGAGACGTATCAAGCATCCCCATGTTGAATTCCTGCTCGTCCTCGAGTAGGTAAATGATAAAAACAGAATTTTTGATGCGAAATGCTACTAGGCATAATTTCAATGTAACTCTTCTTAATTGTGGTATGAATATTCAGATCCGAAAGATTTAAGACAAAAGTTTAATATTGACATAGAAATAATAATACTTCAAGCATACTAACTAAGCAATTATGTCTTCTCAAAATAACATGGCCAAAGAAAGTTCATCCCTACAAAATCATATAGTTTATTCATGCTCCATTTTTGTCACACAAGAATGCTCTCATCATGCACAACCCCGATGACAAGCCAAGCAATTGTTTCATACTTAAGTAATCTCAAACTTTATAAACCTTCACGCAATACATGAGCATGAGCCATGGATATAGCACTATGGATGGAATAGAGTATAATGATGGGGGTTATGTGGAGAAGACAAAAAAGGAGAAAGTCTCACAACAACGAGGCTAATCAATGAGCTATGGAGATGCCCATCGATTGATGTTAATGCAAGGAGTAGGGATTGCCATGCAACGGATGCACTAGAGCTATAAATGTATGAAAGCTCAACAAAAGAAACTAAGTGGGCGTGCATCCAACTTGCTTGCTCACGAAGACCTAGGGCACTTGAGGAGGCCCATTGTTTGAATGTACAAGCCAAGTTCTATAATGAAAAATTCCGACTAGTATATGAAAGTGACAAAACAAGAGACTCTCTATCATGAAGATTATGGTGCTACTTTGAAGCACAAGTGTGGAAAAAAGGATAGTAGCATTGTCCCTTTTTATTTCTCTTCTTTTTGGGCCTTCTTTTTTTTGGCCTTTCTTTTTTTTATTGGGACAATGCTCTATTAAATGATGATCATCACACTTCTATTTATTTACAACTCAATGATTACAACTCGATACTAGAACAAGGTATGACTCTATATGAATGCCTCCGGCGGTGTACCGGGATATGCAATGAACCAAGAGTGACATGTATGAAAGAATTATGAACGGTGGCTTTGCCACAAATACTATGCCAACTACATGATCATGCTAAGCAATATGACAATGATGAACGTGTCATGATAAACGGAATGTTGGAAAGTTGCATGGCAATATATCTCGGAATGGCTATGGAAATGCCATAATAGGTAGGTATGGTGGCTGTTTTGAGGAAGATATAAGGAGGTTTATGTGTGAAAGAGCGTATCATATCACGGGGTTTGGATGCACCGGCAAAGTTTGCACCAACTCTCAATGTGAGAAAGGGCAATGCACGGTACCGAAGAGGCTAGCAATGATGGAAAGGTGAGAGTGCGTATAATCCATGGACTCAACATTAGTCATAAAGAACTCACATACTTATTGCAAAATCTACGAGTCATCAAAAACCAAGCACTATGCGCATGCTCCTAGGGGGATAGATTGGTAGGAAAAGACCATCGCTCGTCCCCGACCGCCACTCATAAGGAGGACAATCAAAGAACACCTCATGTTTCAAATTTGTTACATAACGTTTACCATACGTGCATGCTACGGGACTTGCAAGCTTCAACACAAGTATTTCTCAAATTCACAACTACTCAACTAGCACAACTTTAATATCACTACCTCCATATCTCAAAACAATCATCAAGCATCAAACTTCTCTTAGTATTCAAAACACTCATAAGAAAGTTTTTACTAATCTTGAATACCTAGCATATTAGGATTATTTAAGAAAATTACCATGCTATTTAAGACTCTCAAAATAATCTAAGTGAAGCATGAGAGATCAATAGTTTCTATAAAACAAATCCACCATCATGCTCTAAAAGATATAAGTGAAGTACTAGAGCAAAACTATTTAACTCAAAAGATATAAGTGAAGCACATAGAGTATTCTAATAATTTCCGAATCATGTGTGTCTCTCTAAAAAGGTGTGTACAGCAAGGATGATTGTGGTAAACTAAAAAGCAAAGACTCAAATCATACAAGACGCTCCAAGCAAAACACATATCATGTGGTGAATAAAAATATGGCTCCAAGTAAAGTTACCGATGGAAGTAGACGAAAGAGGGGATGCCTTCTGGGGCATCCCCAAGCTTTGGCTTTTAGGTGTCCTTATATTATCTTGGGGGTGCCATGGGAATCCCCAAGCTTAGGCTCTTGCCACTCCTTGTTCCATAATCCATCAAATCTTTCACCCAAAACTTGAAAACTTCACACACAAAACTTAACAGAAAATCTCGTGAGCTCTGTTAGCGAAAGAAAACAAAAGACCACTTCAAGGTAGTGTAATGAACTCATTCTTTATTTATATTGGTGTTAAACCTACTGTATTCCAACTTCTCTATGGTTTATAAACTATTTTACTAGCCATAGATTCATCAAAATAAGCAAACGACACACGAAAAACAGAATCTGTCAAAAACAGAACAGTCTGTAGTAATCTGTAACTAACGCAAACTTCTGGAACTCCAAAAAATCAGACAAAAAAGGAAGACCTAGAAAATATTTTTATTGATCAGCAGCAATTGGAATCAATATCTTATCACGTTCTGGTGATTTTTAACAATTATTTTCGTGAACAGAAAGTTTCTGGAAATTTCTGCAAGATCAAATAACTATCATCCAAGAAGATCCTATAGGTTTAACTTGGCACAAACACTAATTAAAACATAAAAACACATCTAACCAGAGGCTAGAACAAATATTTATTCCTAAACAGAAGCAAAAAGCAAAAAACTAAAAATAAAATTGGGTTGCCTCCCAACAAGCGCTATCGTTTAACGCCCCTAGCTAGGCATAAAAGCAAGGATAGATCTAGGTATTATCATCTTGATTCTTAATTCTTTTAGCGGGGTTATGCTCGAATCCGGGAGGTTCTTTACATTTCCCTTCATATTCAGAAATCTTGAGATCTAAAGGGTCCAACCGCTTATTGCAAAGGGTAATCAACATATTCATGCGGTGGAGATTCCCGCTAACACTTTTAAGAGGTTCAAGAGACTTTTGTAAAATCTTAGTTACTTCACAAATTTTCTCAAAAACTTGTGTTTCCTCTTGGGTATGATGAGGCCCCTTTTGTTGAGGTAGAGTTCTTACTATACCTTCTATAATTTCATGCGCAATACTGGTAAAATTGCCTTTGGCAACGCAGTCCAAGAGTTGTCTATGAGACATATTTAGTCCAACATAAAAGTTGCGAAGCAAAATTCTAAAATTCACCTCTAGGGTACAATTACGATAAGATTCCATCATTCTAAACCAAGCATCTTTTAAGTTTTCTCCTTGTCTTTGTTTGAAGTGAAGAACCTCAAACTCGGGGGACAATGGAGCAGATAAGGGACTAGCCATGACGACAAGGCAAGCGAAAAAGAGGCGAACAAAAAAGAGAGGGCGAATAAAACGGCAAGGGTGAAGTGGGGGAGAGGAAAACGAGAGGCAAATGGCAAATAATGTAATGCGGGAGATAAGGGTTTGTGATGGGTACTTGGTATGTTGACTTTTGCGTAGACCTCCCCGGCAACGGCGCCAGAAATCCTTCTTGCTACCTCTTGAGCACTGCGTTGGTTTTCCCTTGAAGAGGAAAGGGTGATGCAGCAAAGTAGCGTAAGTATTCCCTCAGTTTTTGAGAACTAAGGTATCAATCCAATAGGAGGCTACGCGCGAGTCCCTCGTACCTACACGAAACAAATAAATCCTCGCAACCAACGCGATAAGGGGTTGTCAATCCCTACACGGTCACTTACGAGAGTGAGATCTGATAGATATGATAGGATAATATTTTTGGTATTTTTATGATAAAGATGGGAAGTAAAATAAAAGCAAAGTAAAAAAGGCAACGGAAATAACTAAGTGTTGGAAGATTAATATGATGAAGATAGACCCGGGGGCCATAGGTTTCACTAGTGGCTTCTCTCAAGAGCATAAGTACTTTACGGTGGGTGAACAAACTACTGTTGAGCAATTGACAGAACTGAGCATAGTTATGAGAATATCTAGGTATGATCATGTATATAGGCATCACGTCCGAGACAAGTAGACCGACTACTGCCTGCATCTACTACTATTACTCCACACATCGACCGCTATCCAGCATGCATCTAGAGTATTAAGTTCATAAGAACAAAGTAACGCCTTAAGCAAGATGACATGATGTAGAGGGATAAATTCATGCAATATGATGAAAACCCCATCTTGTTATCCTCAATGGCAACAATACAATACGTGCCTTGCTGCCCCTACTGTCACTGGGAAAGGACACCGCAAGATTGAACCCAAAGCTAAGCACTTCTCCCATTGCAAGAAAGATCAATCTAGTAGGCCAAACCAAACTGATAATTCGAAGAGACTTGCAAAGATAACCAATCATACATAAAAGAATTCAGAAGATTAAAATATTGTTCATAGATAAACTTGATCATAAACCAACATTTCATTGTTCTCAACAAACACACCGCAAAAAGAAGATTACATCGAATAGATCTCCACGAGAGAGGGGGAGAACATTGTATTGAGATCCAAAAAGAGAGAAGAAGCCATCTAGCTACTAACTATGGACCCGAAGGTCTGAGGTAAACTACTCACACTTCATCGGAGGGGCTATGGTGTTTGATGTAGAAGCCCTCCGTGATCGATGCCCCCTCCGGCGGAGCTCCGGAACAGACCCCAAGATGGTTCTCGTGGGTACAGAAGGTTGTGGCGGTGGAATTTGGTTTTTGGCTCCGTATCTGATCGTTTCGGGGTACGTAGGTATATATAGGAGGAAGGAGTACGTCAGTGGAGCAACATGGGGCCCACGAGGGTGGAGGGCGCGCCTGGGGGGGTAGGCGCGCCCCCTACCTCGTGGCTTCCTCGAAGCTTCCTTGACTTAGGGTCCAAGTCTCCTGGATCATGTTCGTTCCAAAAATCACGTTCCCGAAGGTTTCATTCTGTTTGGACTCCGTTTGATATTCTTTTTCTGCGAAACTCTGAAATAGGTAAAAAAAACTACAATTCTGGGTTGGGCCTCCGGTTAATAGGTTAGTCCCAAAAATAATATAAAAGTGAATAATAAAGCCCAATAATGTCCAGAACAGAAGATAATATAGCATGGAGCAATCAAAAATTATAGATACGTTGGAGACGTATCATCTGTTTGTCTTCATCATGTGTTATCCTGTGTTTACGCTTTCTGTACTCTGTGTTTGTCTTCATTTGATCGTGTTGACCATGCCTATGTTGTGCTATGCTTACTCTTGAGTACTTATTCCGCTGCAAGTAGTTCTTCGCTAAGGAATTTCCTCACCCGAAAATTTCTCAGTGAAGAATTCATATAAATCGCCTATTCACCCCCCTCTAGTCGATATAACGCACTTTCAATTGGTATCAGAGCAAGGTACTCCCTTGTTCTGTGTGATTTTGGTTTAACCACCTGGAGTTTTAGTTATGTCGACCGCAGGTATGATCAAGGTCTCTGCTGGGTGTCCTACCTTCGATGGAACGGACTACCCCTACTGGAAGAATAAGATGCGAATGCATCTTGAGGCAATTGATAACGATCTCTGATATGTTGTGGAAAATGGTGTTCCCTCTGTCACACCTTCTCTCGATGCTGCTGATCTAAAGAGATTCAAGCAACTCGATTCTCAAGCGAAGAATATCATATGTGGCCATCTGAGCAAAGCATAGTATGGAAGAGTGAGTGCTTTGGAAACTGCTAAGCTTATCTGGGATAGGCTGTCCAAAGTGAATGAAGGAGTCTCAACACAGCGTGACTCTCGAGTTGATGTTCTTCGCAATCTCTTCAACCGCTTCAAAAGACTCGACAATGAAATGTTCAACAAACCTTCGATCGCCTCACTGATATCTCAAATGGGCTTCAAGCGCTTGGTGCCACTGACATCACCGACCATGAGGTGGTGAAGAAATTGCTGAGATCGCTTGACTCCTCATTTGATACTCTGGCATTGATGATACAAGAACGTGCTGATTACAAGTCACTTGATCCCGCTGATATCCTCAAGAGGCTGAATACTCATGAGTTCCAGCTTGCTGAAAAGAGAGATCTCTATGGTTCGAGCTATGGCAGATCACGTGCACTGAAGGCCAAGGCAGTTTCTGAGTCTGAAGATGAAGACTCTGGCAACAGCCTTGGTGATCCTGAAGAACTGAGCCATGAGCTAGCACTGCTCGTGAAGAAATTCCAGAAGTTCTCAAGACGTGGTCGCTTTAGAAAACCCTCAAGGAGCAATGATTCCTCATCCAGTGACTACAAGAAGAGGCTTTGTCACAAATGCAAGAAACCTGGACACTGCATTCAAGATTGTCCTCAGTGGGAAAAGGAATCAAAGAAGAAGAAATACAAGGATTACAGTTCTGATGATGCGAATAAGAAGAAGAAATCCTCAAAGTCTTCATCATCAAAATCCTCAAAATCTTCATCTCACAAGAAGAGCAGCTCCAAGAAGGCTCGGGCATTCATTGGGAAGGAAATGGACTCTGAGGCTGAATCTGAAGAAAATGAGGAAGAGGAGGGGTCTGAGGAATCCGAATCCGGTGTGGCGAGCCTAGCCCTCGCTACTGCATTCGTCAGCAAGTCTATCTTCAACACTGAAGAAAATGACCTCACCAACAAGGCTGATGAAGGCAATGATGACTACGCTCCCACCTATTGCTTCATGGCAAAGGGTGCCAAGGTACTCAAATGTACCTCCTCTGAATCAAGTGAGAATGAATCTGATGAGAATCTCAAGCCCAGCTATTCTAAACTTGCTAAGATTGTTGTGAAACAACAAAGGGCTTTTGGAAAGGTTCAAAACATGCTAGACAAAAGTGATGATATGTTGGGTGAAGAAATGGATCGCACTAAAACCTTGACTGAAAATCTTCAGAGACTTCAGACTAGGTTTGACAACCTTCAAGGTCATCATAACACTCTCTTATCTGATCATGAGAAGCTTTCTTATGAATTTCTTCAAAGAAAGCAAGATCTTGAAAAGCTAAGAGTGAGTTATGAAGATCTTCAAAAGGAGCGCGATTCATTACTTGCTCAACAAATCAGCGCTTCTCAGGAAGAATTTGTTCCTCCATGTTTGAAATGCATTGAACGTGAATCTGCTAATTCTTCACCTGAATGTTCAAATGCTTCTAATGTTACAAATTCTTCACCTGCCTCTGCTATCACTAATTCCTCATCTGAGGACATTTCTAGAATCACTGACAATGCAGAGCTGAAGGAATTGTACATGACAGGCATGTACAAAAGCCTCAAAGGCCGTCAGACTCTTTGTGATGTGCTTAAAAAGCAGATCCTCAACAGGAACCCTAGGAAAGAGGGTATTGCCTTTGAGAGGAAACTCAATGCTGATGGTACATATTGGAAGCCTGAGCAGTGCCCCAAAACCTCATGGGTTGCTGCAAAGGGACCTCTAGTTGATCCATCCAATTTATCTGGCTTTACATGTGAATCTCCTCATTCTTCTGATGAGTCATTTGACTCCAACTATAAACTGTTCAAAAATCAGAATGGTGGTCTTTGCTAGATATGTTGGCACTAACTGCAGGAACGGTTCCCCCATGAAGAAAATCTGGGTTCCCAAAAGGTGCCTTGAAAGTCTTCAGGTGAATGTCCTCATGACACCACCTGTGAAGAATAGGAACCCCAGATCCAATTCCTCATACGAACCAAATTCCTCACGTGGATCTAATTCCTCAAAAGGATCAAAGTCCTCATATGAATATCATCGTGCTAACAACTCTGTTTCGCAGGGAAGAGCTAAGGGCAATGAATATGAGCATTATTCTTCTAATCATTATGTTCATAAGTTCTCGAAGAATTTCTCTGCTTATTCATATGCTTACCCTAACTCCTCTTATGTGAAACGAAATGGATTGGCTTCTATGCCACCTTTCTCGTATGGAGCTCGCAGAGTGATGAACCCTTTGCCACCCCTTCAGATGTGGGTGGTGAAGAAAAAGAACTAATCTCTCAGGTCTCCAGACGTGCGTGAACGTCTGAAGAATTTGCTGGAGACCTGAAAAGTGCCTGAAAGGACGCAGGCTAATCATGAAGAAATGAACTTTCATTTCTTACGTCCTTCTACTTCTTTATCTATTCTGTTGCTTGATGAGATTGATCTGATGAATTGTGATGTCATATTCTTCACTGATGAAGTATATGAAGTTCGTAAGCTGCACTAATTCATCTGCAGGATGATCAACCCAAAGCCACTGAGTGGCTCCTCGATAGTGGATGTACAAATCACATGACTGGTGACAAGAATCTATTGATGGATGCTCCCTTATATCCATCGCATTTGAAGCATATCATCTTCGCTGACAAAGGCAAAAGTCAGGTATTGGGTCTAGGTAAGGTTGCGATCACAAAGGATCGACACATGGACAAAGTCATGCTTGTCGAGTCCTTAGGATACAACCTCATGTCTATATCAATGCTTTGTGATCTTGATATGGTTGTTGTCTTTGGCAAGTATCGTTGTGTTGTGGTTATGGAAGCTGACAATTCCAAAGTCTTCGAAGGCTTTAGGAGAGGAGACTTGTATATTGTTGATTTCTCTACAGGACCGCAACCAGTCGTGTGCCTACTTGCAAAAGCTTCAGAAGGCCGGCTATGGCATCGACGACTAGGTCATGTAGGCATGAGGAATTTGCACACGCTTCCGAAGAAGAAGCATGTCATTGGCATTGAGAATGTCAAATTCCTCAAGGATCACTTATGTGGAGCCTGTGAAGCCGGAAAGATGACAAAGGCTAAGCATCCAGCGAAGACTATCCTGACCACTACTCGTCCATTTGAATTGCTTCACATGGATCTCTTCGGTCCTAACCATTATTCTGCAGTTTCAAATGATGCATCTCAATATGGCTTTGTTATTGTTGATGATTACTCTCGATACACATGAGGACACATTGTTACTTATAAACATGAAGTGCAGGAAGTCTTCAAACGATTTTCCTCGAGGGCTTCAACCAACTTTGGTGTGAAGATCAAGCACATCAGAAGTGACAATGGAACTGAGTTCAAGAATTCTGGTCTTGATGACTATCTTGATGAACTTGGTATTACTCATGAGTTATCTGCTCCTTATACTCCTCAACAGAATGGCGTCGTGGAGCGCAAGAATAGGACTCTTGCTGAGATGGCTCGCACTATGCTTGATGAATACAAAACGCCTCGTCGTTTCTGGATTGCTGCAATTGATACTGCATGCCATATCATCAACAGAGTATATCTTCACAAATTCTTCAAGAAAACTGCCTATGAAGTCCTCACTGACAAGAAACCCAATGTGAGTTAATTCAAAGTCTTCGGTGCTAAATGTTGGATTAGAGATCCTCATCACAACTCAAAATTTGCACCGAAAGCACATGAAGGTTTTATGCTTGGTTACGGAAAGGACTCGCACACCTACAGAGTCTTCAACAACATTCTTCACAAGGTTGTTGAAACTGTAGATGTGCGGTTTGATGAAACTAATGGCTCGCTAAGAGAACACCTACCTTCTGTGATAGATGAACCAGCACCTGAGGAAACTATCAAGTTCAAGGCTACTAAGGATGTCATTCCTACCGAAGAATCTACTGAAGAATTCATTCCAGAACGTGAAGAACGTCGAGCTAATGCACCTGAAGAAAATACTGAAGAAAATGGTGCTGAAGGAAATGTTGATCAAATTCCTCGACGACAACCAACTCATCCTCGCGTTGCAAAAGAAGTGCAAGTTGAAAAGATCATCGATGACATTGAAGCACCAGGTCCTCTCACACGCTCAAAAGCTTCACATTTATCTAACTTTTGTGGGCACTATGCTTTTGTCTCTATCACAGAGCCCACTAAGGTAGATGAAGCATTTCTGGAGCCTGAGTAGATTCAGGCCATGAAGAAGAATTACATCAGTTCGAGTTCAACAACGTCTGGGAACTGGTCAAACGTCGAGATCCTCGCAAGCACAATATCATTGGCACAAAGTGGATCTACTGCAACAAGCAAGATGAAAATGGCCTTCTAGTGAGGAATAAGGCACGGCTTGTAGCTCAAGGCTACACACAGGTTGAAGGAATAGACTTTGATGAAACTTTTGCACCTGTTGCTAGACTTGAGGCTATTCGCATATTACTTGCTTATGCTAACCATCATGATATCACCTTATATCAAATGGATGTGAAAAGTGCATTCCTCAATGGTAAGCTTGAGGAAGAAGTATATGTTGCTCAACCCACAGGTTTTGAAGATCCAAAGCATCCTGATAAAGTCTTCAGACTCAATAAGGCCCTCTATGGCCTCAAGCAGGCACCACGGGCGTGGTATGATACTTTGAAGGAATTCCTCATGAATAAAGGCTTCAAACCCGGTTCACTCGACCCTACTCTTTTCACTAAATCTTATGATGGTGAACTGTTTGTGTGCCGAATATATGTTGATGATATTATCTTTGGCTGTACTGACCAACGTTATAGTGATGAATTTGCCTATATGATGAGTGAAGAATATAAAATGTCTATGATGGGGAATTGAAATTCTTCTTAGGTCTTCAAATTCGTCAACAGCGCAATGGCATATTCATATCTCAGGAGAAATACCTCAAGGATGTACTGAGGAAATTCGGCATGCAAGATTGCAAAGGTGTTGGGGATATAACTACTAGAGTCACCCGCTCGGGAAGGGCCGGGTTATGTCATGACGATCATCACATGAAGCCCAATATCAAGCTTGAGGATGGCGGTTCAATAATCGGCCTAAGGCCTAGAGGCGGCGGCGAGGCCTGTAGTGATAAACCGCCGTTAAGGCATGACTTATAGTGTAAGGCAAGAATAGTTAAGAGTCCGAGCCGGACACTGTTTATAAGCCGGCCGGGTCTCTAAGAGTCGCTGGGCGTTAACCTCTCTATATAAAGGGACGACCCAGCGGCGGTTCAGGAGAAGTAAGATCAGATCGATAGCCAGGCATAGCGGTTTAGCTCCCTGGTCATTGAAACCCTAAGTAATCCAACCTCAACTGGAGTAGGCTTTTACCTTCACCGTAAGGGGCCGAACCAGTATAATCCTCGTGTCCTTTGTCCCGTTTAACCCCTTTAAGCTTCCTAGTTGCGATGGCTCCACGACTAAGTCCTTGCACGAGGACATCTGCCGTGACAATTCCACGACAGTTGGCGCCCACCGTGGGGCCAGCGCACGGTGGATTTGAGTTCTTGAAGGGCAACTTCGAAGGGCTCAAGGGATACGCTATGGGCCGGATGACCAAGAGTCGTCACGGCAAGCTCTACATCGACGATGCAGGCTGGGGCCCCGACGCCGGCGCAATCGAGTACGGGTACCGGGTCCCTTCGGCGGAATCCACGTTTTCATTGGCAAGATCGGCGAGCCGGGCCCTGAGCCGGACCTCTGCACCGACCTCGTCGAGACGGCTCAGCGTGCGTGACCCGCCCAGACTCTGCCTTCCTTGAAGCATGCTTTCGTGGGATGCATCCATGGAGGACTCTTTGAAGGATCTGGATCTGGCGATGACACGGCCGCCCGCTCTGACGGCGAGTCGTCCACAGATGAGACCAACTCGTTATATCAACTTCAAGATGGCAGGCTCAGGGGTTGTTCCGATGGCGACAATATTCCGGACTCCTTTGATCCGCCAAGCCGGGTTGGAATATTCATGGCCGGCACACAACCTGTTCAAAACCCCGCCGCTGGGGCAGGAGGCCCTGTGCACTCGCCGGTTCAGGTGCTAATGGATCTCACAGATAAGATGACGGCCCTGTTAACTGCCACGGTTGTCCCGGCGGATCAAGCTCAACATGATGCAGAAGTAGCACAACTAAAATTGGACATAGCGCATGCCAAGGAAGACCTGGCAGCGGAAGGAGTTAGGATGGTTGCAGAGCGGGCGGCTCTGGACGCCCAGGCTCAGTTTATTCAGGCGCAGTCTTTCCGGCTCACGATGGATCAGAACACATCCAATGAGGTCATGAGAAGGAGGTATCAGAAAGATCAATCTCGGCTCCCTCCGGTTTATGACCCTCGCAACCTCTTCAACACACCCGGTGCAGGGCCTAGCAACCCGCCAGAGATGAATCAGATCACAGCACCCGGGGTGGGAACGCTGGTTCAGCCACCAGTGATGGGGCCTCCCCGTGTGAATACTGCACCGCCTCCATACGTGCCAACACCACCGGGTCATTATTCTAACCCGTTGGAAAACATGATCGCTGCAGCAGCGCGACTGGCGGCTCTTCCGGTTGAGGGTGACTCCCCAACGGCGGTCGAAACCCGCAGAGTCAGAGAACTTCTTCAGACGGCTTTGGTGCAGCAGGAGGCATATTCATATAGCCGGGAGAGGATTCATTCGACCCCTCGACAAGCAATTCGTCAAAACCGGAGTCCGAGTTATAGCAGACACATGGCGTCGGCGACCGGCTCAAGCAACGTCCGGCGCCATGACTTTCCTGGGGGGCATGGCCCGGCACATAATGGAGCCTTTAATGCGGTAGATCAAGACAGAGCGCGTCTGGAAGCTGAGCAGGCGGCTCAGATGACGGCTTACCAGCCTTTTCCGGTTCACCCGACGGCTTCTGTTGAGGCAGGCATGGCTACAAGAGCCGGAGGCGTCCCTTGCCTGGTGCCGGCTCTCCGTAACGAACGTCTGCCCAAGGATTTCAAAGGACCTAGGAAGGTACCTAATTACACGGCTGATTTACAGCCCGGAGCATGGGTTGAGAGCTACGAGATGGCTATGGAGTTGCTGGAGGTCAGCGAAGCGGCAATGGCCAAATAATTCACCATGATGTTGGACGGGACTGCCCGCACTTGGTTGAAGGGACTGCCGCCCAATTCCATCAGGTCATGGGCAGAGCTAAAAGCCCGGTTCATCCAAAACTTCAAAGATACATGTAGGCAATCAATGTCAATTATGGATTTGACTAACTGCAAATAGCAAGAAGGCGAGTCTACAACCCATTGGGTACGCCGGGTCAAAGAGATAATACATTCGTCTGATAAGATGGATGCCGGCTCTGCGGTCTTGATGTTGGAGCAAAATTGTTGTTTTGCGCCTCTGAAGATGAAGCTTGGGCGGCTCAAGCGCGATTGCAATGATATGGGTACACTGATGGTGGCTCTGGTCAAGTACGCCGACTCTGATAGTACCAAGGATCCCGCGTCTGATGAGGAAAAGACAGGGAAGGGAAAGAAGAATGGCAACGGCAAGGGCCCTCAGCATAACCCGGCGAACCAGGGAAGTAATCAACGTAAGGCTGATGGCAGTATGGAATTCGTGGCCAACACCAATGCGCGAGGTAACAACCACCGACGTAAGGGGAGACCACCTCCCCGATCCGCCGGATCAGGCCCGACGCTTGAGAAATTGTTGAATGAGCCCTGTCCAAGGCATGGTTCTAGGGAGAAGCCAGCCACTCATCTATGGAAAGACTGTGCCATCATGAAAGCTTTCAAAAATTCCAACACTTTCAATGGCAACAATGGGCAGGGCGGTGGCTCAGGCGGCGGCGGCTTTCATGGCCCGGGCGGCGGTTCAAATTCCAATTTTCAGAATTTTCAAAGTAATCAAGGGGGTTTCAACCAGCAATCTGGCCTAGGTAATCAGCAGCAGCAGCAGGGGGGATATCAGACCAATCCAAAGCAGCTCAACAGTGGACAGTATCATGTGTTTACTACCAGTTTGTGCAAGCGAGACCAGAAGCTTCACAAAAGGGCTGTGAACGCTGTTGAGCCGGCGGTTCCACGTTACTTGCGATGGTCTGAGCAACCTATTGTATGGAGTAGGGAGGATCACCCTCCCCAGGTTGATAATCCGAGTCACCTGGCTTTGGTGGTGGCTCCTCAGGTTGGAGGGTATAAATTCACTAAGGTGCTCATGGACGGGGGCAGCAGCATCAACATCCTCTATGAGACCTTCCGTCGTATGGGATTAACCGATAAAAACCTCAGCCAGTCCAATACTGTTTTCCACGGCGTGGTGCCTGGTAAGTCGGCGTATCCAATTGGTAAGATCAAGCTGGAAGTAGCCTTTGGAGATGGGTACAACTCCAGGGCGGAAAAACTGACTTTTGAGGTGGTCAAGATCAGAAGCCCGTACCATGCTCTATTTGGGCGGCCGGCTTACGCCAAGTTCATGGCACGGCCGTGTTATGTATACTTGCAGCTCAAGATGCCGGGTCACAACGGGACCATTACGGTTCACGGCAGCCAAAAAGTAGCTTTGGAGTGCGAGGAAGGTGACGCTGCTTACGCTAAATCTGTTTGTGTGACAGAGGAGTTGAAGTTTTATAAGGATAATGTTGACCCGGCAGATATGACGTCTCTGAAAAAGCCAACCACGGAGCATGAGCCGGTAATGAAATTTAAGTCGGCCGATGAGACTAAGCTTGTTGACTTTGTTCTAGGTGACTCATCTAAGCAGTTCAGCATCAGCGCCAATCTGGATCCTAAATAGGAAGGCGCGCTCATCGAGTTCATCCGTGAGAACCGGGACATCTTTGCATGGAAACCTTCTGACATGCCGGGTGTACCGAGAGAGCTCGCTGAGCACACTCTTAATATTGATCCAAAATTTAAGCCATTCAGGCAATTCCTCCGTCGGTTTAATGAGGAGAGGCGGAAGGCCATTGGTGAGGAAGTAGCTCGGCTCTTGGCGGCCGGGTTCATTGTGGAAGTCTTTCATCCAAAATGGTTAGCTAACTCGGTGCTCGTACTCAAAAAGAACGGCACCTAGCATATGTGTGTGGATTATACGGATTTAAACAAGGCTTGTCCGGCTGATCCTTTTGCTCTCCCTCGTATTGATCAAATTATTGATGCTACGACGGGTTGTGAGCGTTTGAGTTTTTTGGATGCGTACTCTGGTTACCATCAGATCAAAATGGCTGTTAAGGACCAAGAGAAGACGGCGTTCATTACTCCCTTTGGAGCTTTCTGTTATGTGTCTATGCCTTTTGGGCTCAAGAGTGCACAGGCGACTTGCCAGCGTTGCGTGCAGAATTGTCTTCATAATCAGATTGGGCGCAACATTCATGCCTATGTGGATGATATTGTGGTCAAATCCAGAGAGAAGGAGACCTTGATAGATGATCTAAGAGAGACCTTTGATAATATCCGGGTCTACAAGATGATGCTTAACCCGGCCAAGTGTGTTTTTGGTGTACATGCAGGCAAGCTCTTGGGTTTTCTGGTTTCTCACAGAGGCATTGAAGCTAACCCGGAGAAGATCAAGGCAATCACCTCTCTGGCTAAGCTGGCGTGCATAAATGACGTCCAGCGTCTGGCGGGTTGCATCGCTGCTTTGAGTCGATTTATAAGCCGGTTGGGCGAAAAGGTCATACCACTGTATCAGATGATGAAGAAAACAGATGACTTTGTCTGGAGTGATGCAGCTAATGCTGATTTTGAGGATTTGAAAAGCCAGTTAGCTGAGCCGCCAGTCCTTGCTGCTCCTGTCGATAAGGAGCCCTTATTGTTGTATGTAGCCGCTAACACACGAGCCGTCAGTGTGGCCGTCGTGGTGGAGCGCAAGGAGGCGGGTGAGGAACATCCGGTTCAGCGGCCGGTTTACTATGTCAGCGAAGTACTCATTGAGTCCAAGCAACGGTATCCACAATGGCAGAAGCTTGTTTATGGGGTGTTCATGGCAAGCCGGAAGCTTAAGCATTATTTCCAGGGCCACCCCATCATTGTGGTTAGTTCTGCTCCTTTAGGAGATATCATCCAAAACAGAGAAGCCACCGGAAGAGTTGCTAAGTGGGCCATTGAACTTGGGCCTCATGATTTAAAGTATGTGCCACGCACTGCTATCAAATCTCAAGCATTGGTAGACTTCATCAACGACTGGACAGAACTGCAGATGCCTGAGGAGAGGCCAGATAACACATACTGGACTATTCACTTCGATGGGTCCAGGCAGTTGGAGGGCTCGGGGGCTGGAGTCGTTTTAGCTTCCCCTCGAGGTGAAAATTTTCGTTATGTGCTACGGTTGATGTTTCCCTGTACTAACAATGCAGCTGAGTATGAGGCCTTGCTCCATGGTCTTCGGATGGCTAAGGAGATGAGCTTAAGCCGGGTGAGATGCTTTGGCGACTCAGATTTGGTGGCTCAACAGGTATCAGGCAAGTGGGATTCCAAGGACCCCCTCATGGCGGCTTATCGCCGTGAAGTTGATGCCATCGCCGGACATTTTCAGGGTTATCAAGTGGAGCACATTCATTGCAGAAAGAACGAAGCGGCTGATGCCTTAAGCCGGCTGGGCTCTCAGCGTAAGCCAGTGCCGCCTAATACTTTCTTGGATATTCTACATAACCCTTCTGTCAAGTTGCCTACAGAGGAAGACTTGGCTGTTCCTGACCCAGAAGCGCAGTTGGTGGCGGCTCTTCACGTTATCTCAGATTGGACAGTGCCATACTTGGCTTACATGACCCGGGGAGACTTGCCTGAGGATGAAACTTGGGCCAGACAGATAACTCGGCGGTCTAAGTCAATGATAATTATCAATGGCGAGCTGCATCATCGCAGTGTTACTGGGGCTTTTCAGCGTTGTGTTTCCCCTGAGGAGGGTCAAGAAATTTTACGGGAGGTTCACGAGGGGGATTGTGGCCATCATGCCGGCTCGAAATCCCTTGTGGCGAAGGCTTTTCGTCATGGTTTTTATTGGCTGACGGCTCACGCTGACACAGAGGACTTAGTCAGTAAATGTGACGGTTGTCAGAAGTTCTCAAGACATGCTCACGTGCCGGCTCAAGAGTTGAGGATGATTCCAATCACTTGGCCGTTTGCAGTCTGGGGGCTTGATATGGTTGGGCCTTTCAAACGATCCAAGGATAAGAAGACCCACCTCTTGGTGGCGGTGGACAAGTTCACAAAGTGGGTTGAGGCAGAGCCAGTTAGTAAGTGTGACACAGCCACGGCGGTCCAGTTCATGAAAAAGGTGATATTTCGCTTTGGTTTTCCACACAGCATTATAACTGACAATGGTACCAATCTGTCTAAAGGCGCCATGGAAGAATTTGGCAACGAGAGCATATTCGGCTTGATGTTTCATCAGTAGCTCACCCCCAATCCAATGGTCAAGCTGAGAGAGCCAATCAGGAAATCTTGAAGGGCATCAAGCCCCGGCTTTTGGTCACTTTGCAATGGACGCCGGGTTGTTGGGTGGAGGAGTTACCCTCTGTGTTATGGAGCATCAATACTACTCCTAACAGGTCTACGGGTTACACGCCTTTCTTCATGGTTTACGGTGCCGAGGCGGTTCTCCCTAGCGACATCCGTCATGACTCGCCTCGAGTGGCGGCTTATGTCGAGGCGGACAATGAGAAAGCGCGTCAAGATGCTCTTGACTTGTTGGACGAACAACGTGACGTAGCAGCAGCTCGCTCGGCGATTTACCAACAAGACCTACGCCGCTATCACAGCCGCCGGGTTAAGTCCAGGACCTTTCAGGAAGGTGATTTGGTGCTCCGGCTCATCCAAGATCAAACAGATGCACACAAGCTATCCCCACCTTGGGAAGGGCCCTTTGTGGTCAGCAAGAACTTGCACAATGGGTCATACTACCTCATCGATATTCGAGAGCACAAAGATTCACGTAAGTCGGAGGAGGAGACCCGCCGGCCGTGGAATATAGCTCAGCTTCGGCCTTATTACACCTGAGCCACCGGCTCTCATAATTTACATATTTCTATAGCCATGTATATATTATGATGAATAATAAAGCAGGACCTCTGTCCTTTTTTCCCCTCCAAAGGTAAATGTGTCATTGTTATTTTCATTATGATATCGCAGGATCACTTGGAGGATGATCCGGCTTATGATCGTATTCGAATCTAGCCGTTAAATATATGATCACTTGGGGGCTTCCTGTTCAAACATAGGTCGTATACGAACCAAAGAGAACATAGCTGTCGATACCCACTTGATTGGCATATTGTCGAGCTCACTGGGGAGTTTCTTGATCATATTTGAATCATGGCTCAACCCCCTTTGGGAACCGACGTGGATCGTATTCGAATCAGCGTTGTTAAACAACTCTCAAGATTATTTGGGGGCTTCATGTTCAAACATAGGTCGTATTCGAACCAAAGAGAACATAGTTGTCGATACCCTCTTGATCGGCAATGCCAAAGCCACTGGGGGCAATATGATCGTATTCGAATCTTAGCTTAACCCCTTTGGGACGGTTCTCTGGTCGTATTCGAATCAAAAGCCTCCAAATTTTTGAAGTCTCTTTGTTGCAAACAAGTTCTTTTGATTATATCTAAAGTGTTCAAGGGTGGTTTCTACTCCACCGGCTTAACTTTGGTCAATAAAGTTGATCGCACATGATAAGCATCATGTTACATAGTGGGGTTTTTTACTCATTATTCGGATCACATAACCCGGAGGTGTACTTGAAGGATCACAGGTATGCTGTTATGGTTGTCTCAAGGATATAATGGAGGACCGGTTTGTTATGATTCCAGGTTATATGAAAAGTGTATGACTCTCCAAGCGGTAAGCCGCCAAGGGACTTGTGATTTGTTTTTCTATGCAGGACAATTAAAGACAGCTCTTTAAACATAAGGAAAACAGAGGATCAAGCATAACTCGGAAGAATATAAAAGGGCAGCTTAAACAATGTTGAGCGCTACACACATGCGCGATGGCACGACAAAATTAAGTGTTTGTCCTACTCTATTACATGACCCCCTGAGTCCAAAAGGTGAGGCATCGTCTTTTAAGACATAACCATGAGCCGCCTGCGAGATCAAGGGCGTTGTTGGCCTGAGGTTTCTGGGTCATCCCTCTCCGCTCCTCCGGCTGTTTCCATGACCTGGAAGGTTGATGATTTCCAGGCAATGCCACTCATGGCTTCAAATTGAGCCTCATCATCAATTAACCCGGCCGGGTCAACTTCAGGGGTGAAGGTATGCTTACGAGTTGGAGGAATCAGGCTAACTGCTTCATAACGTGGTGTTGGGATTCTCTGATTCTCCGCGTCATAGCCCGGTTGATATTTGGTAAGATCTGTGTCATTGCCAATCAAAGTGGCCACAGGGCGTACGCTCTTCACACAAGCGGCAAAGTCCTTCTGGTCAAAGGGGGTGCCGTCTTCCTTCAAGCTGGGATACCCAAGGGCGATGTCGGCCGGGTCTAGCTCCGGTAGAAACGCCTTGGCCCGGCTCAGAGCGGCTATAGCTCCGGCTCTTGCAGAAGCCCATCTCAACTCTTGGAAGCGTTGAGGAAGTACGGCAAGCCGCCTGAGTACATCCCCCAGGTAAGTGGGAACTTCATTTGACAGAGCCACAACGGCTAAGGCACGTTGTGACGCGGTGTAAAGTTGCTCTACCAAGGTATAAACCGCCTTCAATTTTGTCAACACATTTTGATTAAGATTGGATCTCCTGGGGCCTGCATTGCAAAGACAGGTAAGCTGATGACAATTGAGATGCTCTTTGGAAAAGATGTAAACTAGCTAAACACTTATAGAGTAGCTTACCAAAGATTGCGGATACCATCTGAGAAACATGGTGTTTTAAGCCGGATAGCTCGGTGGCTGTTCCAGCAAGAGTGGCCTCCACTTGTTCGGCCCGGCTGAGCAAAGCTGCCATTTCATCCGCCCAGGCTTTTCTCTCTGCTTCAAATTTCTTTTTCAGTTTCTCTTGAGCAGATACACTGAATTCAAACTTGGAGTTGGCCTTTTGGGTTTCATTTTCTTGAGTCTTCAGGCGGTTCTTTAAATCAGAGATCTTCGATTCAAATTGCTTGACGGCGGCCTGTATAAATTTCGGGTCACAGTTAGGGTGATTATAATGCAACATTAAGTCCCAAGCACTTTGCAAGCAAAGGCACTTGGCACTTGGGGGTTAATGTATGCTGAAGAGTTCTATTTACAATGGCGGTTCATGCAAATAAGTCCCAAGCACTTTGCAAGCAAAGGTACTTGGCACTTGGGGGCTAATGCATATTGTTGTTCAACTACTTGATTAAAACAAGGTAAGGACCGATTCAGATATGCTGATTAAACCGGACCTTGAGTGCTACCAGGTAAGCCGGTTTTCTTGCAGTGATTACTAAGCCGGTATTAAGTCTATAACAGATTTTATCATAAGTAATAGACTTGGGGGCTGGCATGGTAAGTATAACTATGGAGTAAGAAAGAGAGTTATACCTCAGATTTTTGCTGTATTTGTTTCACCATGTCAATCTCCAGATCCCGGCTGTTGTGCACTTGATTTACATAGCCAGAGACAATATCTTCAATGCTCAGATGAGCATAATCAGTGATGTTCAACTTGGCCCGGCGGCGTTCCAGAAGTTCTTCCTTGGCAGAGCACTTGGCCAGCACGGTAGGTCGTCCCGGTTCGACAAACTCAATCCGGGTGATCTCAACGTCCGGATCATCTAGATGAGCCGGGCTGGGGATCTCCGGGTTCTCAGAACCTTCTATAGCTTGTTCAACAGTTGGAGCAGCGGTGGCATCAGGAGATGGTACAGTCGGCGACTCATCAGCAGAGACATTAGGAGCAGCCGTTCTGAGTTCCGGCTCAGCCAGGACCGGCTCTTCGGCCGGCTTATTTTTCTTTGCCCTCTTGCTGGGCTTCACTTGTACACTGTAAGTCAAAGGGTTAGTACAAACACATGAGTAAGATAAGCATAAAATCAACTGATCATCATTACCCGGGAGCGGTTTTGAAAGCCGGCAAGCTGGACTGCATTGAGTCGCCGGAGGAAGGCGAAGTTCCCTGGTAGTTTGAGTCAGAAGAATTAAGGGGTTGACGAGTGGCGCCCGCCAAAGGATACAAAGAATATAAGTCGGAGATAACCTCAGTCCGGCGCTTCCTTGATGCTTCGGGTAAGCCGGAGGAGAGGTCTGCATCTTTGCTGGTCTGGATCTGCCTCCGACTCTCATAAATCTGTCGCTTCAAAAGAAATTGAGGATCTTGATAAGCTAAAGGATGTGAAAATCTTACTTTTCGGGTTACTCTTCAGACTTTCCGTCTCGGCAAAGGCTCGGAGTCGAAGGAAATTATAGTTACCTCTTCATTCACTTCATGACTCGTTCCGGTGTCCTCCTGCTGATAATCGTGTCAATAAGATGGTTAAAAAAGGAGCCTAAAGAGTCAAGAGCTACCTCTGACTCGGAGGTGTCTTCCAGACGAAGCAGGTCCGAGGCGCTAGGTTTATTCCCCTTCTTACGGGGAGCGGCTTTCCTGGCGGCTTTCTTAACTTTTCTGGCTTTCTTGGCGGCTTCGTGGTCATACTTGACCTTCCAGAATTTACCATTAGCCTGTAAAATACAACAAAGGTTAGTGAGTTAAGACAAAATCGTTAAAATGGAAGGAGAAATATTCAGGTCAATGGTTTACCGCTGGAGCCGGGTTAGTCTTGCAGAAAGGGCTTAAGCCCATCTCCTGCAATCTGCCGGGCTCTCGTTCAGAAGCGACTTGGTTGTATCATCAATGACGTCCTCAGGTAAGTCGTCTGGACTGTGTCGAAGAGGATCATCCTTCTGGCCCGTGTAATCACACATCAAGCCGGGGCGGCGGCTTAAAGGAATCACCCGCCAGGCGACCCAGACCCGGACCAGATCAATGCCATTTAAGCCGTTCCCCAGAAGAGCTTTGATTTTGTTGATGGTGGGAGTAAGTGGTTGACGTTCGGCTTGAGATAATTTGTCTGGCAAGGGGTGATTTGACTCCAGACGCAGGGCGCGAAAGCCGGGCAGAGGGTTCTCGTCAGCCGGAGAAGTGTCTTGGCAGTAGAACCATGTCTGGTTCCAATCTTTCGGGTGACTTGGCGGCTCAGCATAAGGGAAGAGACAAGCTCTCCATCGTTGGATTGAGATTCCACCGAGTTCCAAGCTAGGCCCGTTGGCACATTCATTCTGGTGGTTCAGGTAAAATAACTCCCTAAAGAGTAGCAAGCTGGGTTCTTCTCCGAGGTACACCTCACAGAACACTTGGAAGTTGCAGATGTTTAACACGGAATTGGGTCCGATGTCTTGAGGTCGCAGATCAAAAAAGTGCAGGACATCTCTGAAGAATTTTGAGCGGGAGGAGCAAAGCCCCGGTTCATGTGATCAGCAAATATGACAACTTCCCCATCCTTGGGTTGAGGCCTCTCTTCTGACGGGTCAGGAGCACGATAGGACATGACCTCTTTCTTTGGCAGGTAACCCGTTTTCACGAAATCAGCTAAGATGTTGTCGGTGACGTTGGATCTAACCCAGTTGCATGTGATGGGTGCTTTGGGAGCCTTAGGCGGCATTGTGAAAGATGGAAGCCTATGACAAAATAAAAATTCTGGTTCAAATTTAAGCCGGAGGAAAATTTCAGTTCAGTATTCAAGATGGCGGCTTATGAAAGGGCCTAATGATATATGGCTAATTGTGTCAGGTTATTTAAGCCGCCGTGGATATGATGAGCAATTAAGTTATTTAACTCTATTATGAATGATCCAGAAATTTCACAAAGCATGGCCTCTTTTAAGCCGGCGATATGAGCCGCCATGGCTAACAGATGCAATTTTTTCCTAAGTGTTGCACAAACAAGTTTCACAGATTGCAGGGATTATTTTGGATCAAACGATCGTCCAGAAAAGAAAAACTTCTAGACCTAAAAACTGGTATAGAGAAGTTCGAGAGCTCTAAATGAGGTCTTTTTGCAAGCAAAAGGGATCTGCTAGTATTGAAAATGGGTGTGAAACGACTACCGTCGAAGTTATGCACTACTCTTAGATCAAAGGAGGCCGTTGTGGAAGAACTGCGAAGGAATCGCGAGGAACCACGAAGAACACAGAAGAACTCGCGAACCCTAATGCGGATCTAGTATACGGGACGGCGAGTACTTACTGGTGCTGATGAGCAGCGGAGGTGCGCCGCGGTTCTCTGGTCAAGACAGGTCGATGCAGCGGCCTTGGTTGGTGCAGACGGGATGCGCGGCGGCGGCGGCGGAGCTCGGGCTCTGAGGTGTCGAGTGGAGGAAGACGATGGAAAGGGAAGAATGACGAAGACCTGAGGGCCGGGCCTACTTATAAGGGACGGCTGATGAATGGGCACGAGAAACGAGGAGGCTGAAGACATGGTTATCCAGCTGCGGAGACGCCTTGATTTTTGGGACAATTATTACGATAAGGATCCGTTGAGATACGTTGGGCAGAACGTGCATTAATGGCGGATGACATCACGGCGGGTTACAAGAATGCAGAAGATGATGTCACGGCGGGTTACAAAGAATCCAGAAGATGACGTCATGGCGGGTTATAGCCTTTGCGCAGACAGAAGCCAGAAGATTTTTTTATTAAGGTATTGAAGATTGACATGAACCAGTTCAAATCAATCTGGGGCCTAATGTTGGGGATATAACTACTGGAGTCACCCGCCTGGGAAGGGCCGGGTTATGTCATGACGATCATCACATGAAGCCCAATATCAAGCTTGAGGATGGCGGTTCAATAATGGGCCTAAGGCCTAGAGGCGGTGGCGAGGCCCGTAGTGATACACCGCCGTTAAGGCATGACTTATAGCGTAAGGCAAGAATAGTTAAGAGTCTGAGCCGGACACTGTTTATAAGTTGGCCGGGTCTCTGAGAGCCGCTGGGCGTTAACCTCTCTATATAAAGGGACGACCCAGCGGCGGTTCAGGAGAAGTAAGATCAGATCGATAGCCGGGCATAGCGGTTTAGCTCCCTGGTCATTGAAACCCTAAGTAATCCAACCTCAACTGGAGTAGGCTTTTACCATCACCGTAAGGAGCCGAACCAGTATAATCCTCGTGTCCTTTGTCCCGTTTAACCCCTTTAAGCTTCCTGGTGGCGATGGCTCCACGACGTCCTTGCACGAGGACATCTGCCGTGACAATTCCACGACAAAAGGCGTCAAAATTCCTATGCCCACAAATGGCCAACTGTGCACTGATGAAAATGGTATTGACTTCGATCATAAGGTATACCGCTCCATGATTGGTTCTTTATTGTACTTATGTGCATCTAGGCCAGATATAATGCTTAGAGTTTGCATGTGTGCCCGATTTCAAGCTACACCGAAGGAATCACACCATAAGGTTGTGAAGCATATTCTTCGATATCTAGCTCACACACCAACACTTGGATTATGGTACCCCAAGGGCTCGGTTTTTGATCTCATTGGATATTCTGACTCTGACTATGCTGGTGATCGTGTGGATCGCAAGTCAACATCTGGTACATGTCATTTCCTCGGACGATCTTTGGTCTGTTGGTCCTTGAAGAAACAGAACTGCGTATCACTGTCTACTGCTGAAGCTGAGTACATTGCTGCTGGTTCTTGTTGTGCTCAATTGCTATGGATGAAGCAAACTCACAAGGACTACGGCGTCAACGTGAAGAATGTGCCTCTCTTCTGTGACAATGAGAGTGCCATCAAGATTGCTCACAACCCAGTTCAGGACTCGAAAACAACGCACATTCAGATTCGTCATCATTTTCTTCGTGATCATGTGTTGAAGGGCGACATTTCTATTGAGCATGTGAAGACTGAAGAACAGCTAGCCGATATCTTCACAAAGCCCTTGGATGAGAAGAGATTTAGCAAGTTACGGTGTGAGCTAAATATCTTAGATCTTCGAATGTTCTTTGAAAAGGACACTCATCCTAACACTTATGCAAAATTGATGACTTAGATGTGCAACACATGAAGAAACGTTTTTCTTCAATCAATGAAGAATAACACTCTAAGTGTGAAGGAATTAACGAAGAATTTGATTCTCAAAACCCTACGACAATTGTACGCGGTGTCTGAAATCATCATTCTTATACGGTGGGTCACGCCACCACCAAGGTTGAAAATCTTCAATTTGAGTTTTTCCTCAGTTTTGAAATTCCTCAGTTGTTCATTTTCTTCAACTTTGCATTTTGTTCACTGTTTCCGTCATTTTTTCTTCAATGGCTATATATATATATATATATATATATATATATATATATATATATGAGTTTTTATGTCCTCTACAGCATTCACTTATGGCTAATTCTTCAAGTTTTTTTTCTAAGTGAATGTGATCGGACCCTTCCCCCTCTATGCTAAACTCAACCCAATCTATTCACAAATTCTTCATGTGCGTTCTATTTGAAACTCATTCAAAATCTTCACTGTGTCCTTGTCAGCTGAAGAATTTGCGAACGGAACGTTAAAACTTATCTTATCTAAATTTTCGGCTTTGCCGCTCAAACCGTTCCGCATCCCACGAAATACTTATCTATTCACCCACGATCGCACATGATCTGCACTTCTCAGTACGTGGGTGACACATGTCAAGCGAATGAGAAGGGTCAGGGGCACGTTCGTCCAAAATCTTCGGGGGAACAGTTTTTCACCGTGGCTATAAATACCCCCCTCCCCTTCCTCACTTCCTTTACTTTGCTCGACCTCTCTCCAGCTCGAGCTTCTCAAACCCTAGCGCCGCCGCTATTTCATCATCGCCGGTGAGGAAGAGCTTCACTGCCTTAACCTCGTTGCCGTCGTACTCGCGCCGGCCGCGGATTTCTTCCCTCCGCCGCCGCCGTAGCTGTCTTCCTCCGCCGAGTTAGGGCATGGAAGATCTGCATAGACAAACTTCTCATCTCCACCTCACAGTTCGTCGTGTTCTACGTTCAGGGTAATTAAAAGTTACTTTTACTGCCCTCTTTGATTCATATGATTACTACAAAATCTTCAAAGGTGTTGTTCTTCAAATCCTCACACACTAAACACCTCACATGTCATATGTTCTTGATTCGTTTCTCTAAGCAATAATTTTTCTTCAAGATTCCTCAATTGTGCGGATTTCTGATCTGTACAACTCCGGAACCTAAGACTAAGAACGCTTAGTGAAATTCTTCAAGACTCGCCTGGTCAAATTCCTCAAACTTGTTCTTTTTACAAAACCTTCTGAGAACGCATATGACCTCTCCAAATTCCTCGCAACTATACTCTGTTCACAAGTACTCATGTCCGCTGCTGAATCACTAGGTTCTCATCAACTTAACTCATTTGCAGCGTTCCTCGAAGAAAAGTTGCATACTTCTTCAGAGAATTCAATTGTTCAAATTCCTCAACTGAAGAAAATGGCTGGCGGTAAGAAGCCACAGAAAGGAGGAAAGAGGTCTGAAATCAATACTGCCTTTGAGATCCCTGATGACATATACAAAGATTATTACACTCCCGATGAGGCCAAATTTGGAAAAGAGGACAAGAATCAGCGCAAGGTGCGCATCCAAAGGATAGAGAGGAGATGGGCAAGGGAGTGGAGGGAGTACAGATATGTTACTCCCAAATACATAAAGTAATTCGAACTCAATCCTCCATGCCTAGGACCTGCATTGGCACCTGGCCAAATAGCTGATCCCACCAGCCTCAAGCGTGGTGAGGATTATCCTGATGAATGGGCCAAGCGCCAGGCCAAGTTGGCTAGACAAGCCAGAGAAGCAGTGAGGAAATTCAACGAAGACTCTGCTGCTGCTGCTGCCGCTGAGGCCTCTGTCAAGCCTAAGAAGGCCATGTCAAAGAAGCCTGCGCACAAGCCAAGTGCTTCGCCGTCAATGTCCTCAAGGCCAAGTTCCTCAGCTATGCCCTCACGGCCAGAATCCTCAAAGCCCTCACGGCCAATTCCTCACGCTGCTCCTGCTACTCCAAAGTCCTCAGCTCCTCCTCCAAAGTCCTCAGCTGGTCCGACCAAGTCCTCAGCACCTGTGCATCTTGACACGTGCCAAAGGACTACAAGCATCTCTATTGCCTCAGGAGCTTCTGCTAGTTCCTCAGCTGCACCAAATTCTTCAACGGACCCTCTCTATTGAATACAAAGACCACTGCTAGACGAGGTTCTCGCCCAAGTCCTCACAAGAAGCAGGTCGCCTTCCAAGTGTCGTCTGAAGAAGACGAAGCTGATGATGATGAACTTGCAGAAATCATCAGAGATAGGCAAGTCAGGGCCGCTAGAGCCAAGGGCACAAATGTGCCTCTGCTTTTGGATCCAAAGTTGATCCTCGACTACATTGATCTCTGGCACAAGGACCCAAACACTCCTATGCCTGATTTCAAGTTGACTCCTGGCCAAAGTCATATGCTGACTGCCTTCATCCAAGAAGAAAAATGTAAATATGAGAAGGCCAGGCAGATCAAGAAAGCGCAGTACAGGAAGGAGCACTTCCTGAAGAAAAATGTTGTCTCTATGACAACTGAAGAACTTGTCACTATTCAATCTGAGATCAAGAAACTCAGTGATGAATTTGATGTATACCGCGCTGACTGGCTTGGAGCCAAAGTCCGTTTTGTGAAGCTAACAGAAAAGTTCACTCCAAATGTTGCAGCTCCATCGCAACAAGAAATTCCTCAGGCCGAAGCATCTGCTCAGCCGACTGAAGAACATGTGTGACGCCCCGAGACCGACGCTCCAGATGTCTTCCTTGTGTTGCATGCCAGATGTGTTATTTATTTGTTTGTTGCATTTCATCATCGCATCATGTGCATTCCATCCGCATTTGTTTTTTTAAACTTGCACCCATTGATAGTTGCCGCTTCTTCCTCGTCTCTGTTGACCTTTCTTGAGACCAACCGTTCTTTTGTTGTCCGACCGTCTGAGCCTCTCTGCACAATGCACAAAACCCCTTCTCGCGCGCGTCCGGAACCTGTCCCGAACCCGACCCGCTCAGTCATCACCTTTGCATTCAGATCATCTCCTAACATCTATAAAACATCTCTGTTTTATTATTCGGGCTACCTAACCTATTTATTTACGACCGCCCGATTATAATCGGACGGACCGGATTAACCCCTACCCTAATCCCCTACCTATATAAAGAGTCCAACCCTAGACCAATCCCTAAAATCTAGCCCCCTTGTCCCATCGATCCCATCGCGCCGCCGCCACTCCTCCAGTCCCCCTCTGCCTTGGGATCCCCTCATTCCTTCCCGAGCCAACCCAGCGCCGCAACCCACCTTCCTCGATCGGCACGCCTGCCTGATCCACCACCGCACAAAGCCGCATCAGCAGCTTCAGGAACCCATCGCTCCACTCCCTTTCTCGTCTCTCGCAGCGCCTGCCTGATCCACCACCGTTTTGCATAAAGTCCCTCATGTTCATGCATATAATAACTCCACAACCGTGCATCATATGTAAAAACTTCATATATGAAAATGTCTAGAATTTCATCCAGTTTCATAATATGCTGCTCTCATCCATGTTTAAAATTTTTAAATTGCTGTTTGATTAAATTTTCTCAAACGCCATGCTAAAATGATTTATTTCATAACTAATTAACCGTAGCTCCAAATTTAATAAACTTTATATGTAAATGGGGTAGAAAAATGCCTAGTTTAACATGGTGCACTTTATTTTGCTGTTTAACAACATTAAAATTGTGTTTATGGCAGAACAGTACCAAATCTAAAAACATGCATGTGGGGATTTTCCGGAATTGTTGTTTGTTGTTCGGGCCTCATTTAAACTGGCCTAAATAGTTAGTTTTCATATGCTTCACCCTCTTGCCTTGTTAATCAACATTTAACATTATTGGGTACATAAATGAGATAGAACTAAATAATTGATGTGGTGTTTCGTCAATATGCAACTCGTTGCATATTGAGCTCCACTTAATTTGTAGTATTGTTTGTGCATTTTTCCATGCCATGCTCATTAAACTGGACATGCATCATACTTGATTGTGCATCATGCCATGTTTATGTGATGGTTGTTTACTATGTTGTTTGTTTCTTTCCGGGTTGCTTCTCTCGTTAGCTTCGGTTTAGTTCCAGAGTTGTGAGGATTCGTTCGACTACGTCCGTTTGTCTTCTTCATGGACTCGTTCTTCTTCCTAGCAGGATTTCAGGAAAGATGACCATACCCTCGAAATCACTTCTATCTTTGCTTGCTAGTTGTTCGCTCTATTGCTATGCTGCGCTACCTACCACTTGCTATATCATGCCTCCCATGTTACCATGTCAAGCCTCTAACCATCCTTTCCGTACAAACCGTTGTTTGGCTAAGTTACCACTCTTGCTCAGCCCTTCTTATAGCGTTGCTAGTTGCAGGTGAAGATTAAGTTTGTTCCATGTTGGAACATGGATATGTTGGGATATCACAATATCTCTTATCTTAATTAATGCATCTATATACTTGGTAAAGGGTGGAAGGCTTGGCCTTATGCCTGGTGTTTTGTTCCACTCTTGCCGCCCTAGTTTCTGTCATACCGGTGTTATGTTCCTTGATTTTGCGTTCCTTACGTGGTTGGGTGATTTATGGGACCCCCTTGACAGTTCGCTTTAAATAAAACTCCTCAAGCAAGGCCCAACCTTGGTTTTAACATTTTCCACCTAAGACTTTTCCCCTTGGGTTCTGCAGACTCAAGGGTCATCTTTATTTAAACCCCCGGGCCAGTGTTCCTCTGAGTGCTGGTCCAAACTAGAGCCACTTGTAGCGCCACCTCGGGGAAACTCAAGGGCTGGTTCTAGTTGTACGTAGTGTTCATCCGGTGTGTCCTGAGAACGAGGTACGTGCGACTCCTATCGGGATTGTCGACACATCGGGCGGCTTTGCTGGTCTTGTTTTACCATTGTCAAAATGTCTTGTAAACCGGGATTCCGAGACTGATCGGGTCTTCCCGGGAGAAGGTTTATCCTTCGTTGACCGTGAGAGCTTATAATGGGCTAAGTTGGGACACCCCTGCAGGGTATAAACTTTCGAGAGCCGTGCCCGCGGTTATGTGGCAGATGGGAATTTGTTAATATCCGGTTGTAGAGAACTTGACACTTGATACTTGACTCAATTAAAACGCATCAACCGCGTGTGTAGCCGTGATGGTCTCTTTTTGGCGGAGTCCGGGAAGTGAACACGGTTCTTGTGTTATGTTTGATGTAAGTAGGGGTTCAGGATCACTTCTTGATCATTGCTAGCTTCACGACCGTTCCGTTGCTTCTCTTCTCACTCTTATTTGCGTATGTTAGCCACCATATATGCTTAGTGCTTGCTGCAGCTCCACCTCATTACCCTATCCTACCCATCAGCTTAAATAGTCTTGATCTCACGGGTGTGAGATTGCTGAGTCCTCGTGACTCACAGATACTTCCAAAACAGTTGCAGGTGCCGACGATACCAGTGCAGGTGATGCAACCGAGCTCAAGTGGGAGTTCGACGAGGACCTTGGTCGTTACTATGTTTCGTTTCCAGATGATCAGTAGTGGAGACTAGTTGGGACGATCGGGGATCTAGCATTTGGGGTTGTCTTCTTTTCTTTTGGTTCCGTAGTCGGACCTATGTGTATACTCTGATTGATGTATGATTTTATTTATGTATTGTGTGAAGTGGTGATTGTAAGCCAACTCTTTATCCCATTCTTGTTCATTACATGGGATTGTGTGAAGATGACCCTTCTTGCGACAAAACCACAATGCGGTTATGCCTCTTAGTCGTGCCTCGACACGTGGGAGATATAGCCGCATCGTGGGTGTTACAAGTTGGTAATCAGAGCCATCCTCGACTTAGGAGCCCCCTGCTTGATCGAATCGCTGGCATTGTTGAGTCTAGAACAAAAATGTTTTGAGTCTTAGGATTATATATATCGGAGAGTAGGATTCTTTTTACTCCTCAGTCCCTTCGTCGCTCTGGTGAGGTCTCCTGGCGTAGAAGTTTTGACTTTCCTCTCCTCAAATTTCACTAAAAAATTTAGGATCACGCGGGTATCTTGGAATCGTTCCGATGGTTTTGTGACGAGAACATTGTTCTTGGTGCCTCCTGACATTTAGGGGTTGTGGCAGTGTCCCGGGGAGTTGAGCTCCGAGGTGTTGTCGTCACAATTTTATCGTTGCAGTTCTGGAATACTTGAGTTTCGCTGACATCGAAAATCTCTTTTATGTAGTTGTTGCTGAGATCACCTCGACGCCACCCAGTACTGGGCGGGAGTTCGGGAGTATTGCCATAACTCGTATAACGGATGCTTTTCGAAGGTTGAGGTAAATGATTTCCGAAGGTTTCTTGGTTATGTGTTGACAGATGGATACAACTGGATCTAGGGATTGTTAGTTTGGGTGATATATTTTGTCCCCTGTATCCCCAACACCAGATTGCATAACCAGAAAGTTTTGGGAGTTTATAAGTGGGAATTCAAGTAGCTCCTAGGATATCTTTCCGACAGATGCATGATATGAGATTGGGGTTCGATGTCTAGTGGTCCGCCTTTCCACGGTTGGTTTTACAGTGGTCTCGTAGTGTCTTAAAGATTCCTTGGCTATGCCGACTCGGGGGCGCTTCGTATGTCATGTGCACTGCCTTGTACATGATGGTGCTGTACGATCGAGCCCGTGTGGGCCCCACCATGAAAACTTTGGACGAAATCTCTATCATATGTTTGTTTCTGGCTTATTCTGCAAGCCAATCCTTTGTTTTGTTTTAAGTTGTGGTATTCGAGTTGCTTCAATGTCAAGTGTTGATTCCATACCTTATCCTAAGCGGTGTTCTCATATTTCTATGTGGATGCTAATCCTTCTTCATCTTCAAGGTTGTCTTTTCAATTCTTTTCCAACCGACGTGCTCTTTTTCAAGTGGATCCAATCATTTCAACATTCGCGAGATCAATTCTCAGTTCTTTGCAACGGTGTTTGCTTCATCCGTCCCAAGTTCTCTTTGTTTTCCCGCCCTCCCACCCTCTTTTTCAAGGACTCAGATTTCTTAACCAAGTATCCTTTTTATTGATGGGAAGTCTCTCCATCCTTTTTTTTAATCAATGTTCTGATCCGATGATTTCCCATGAAGATACTAACGAAGCTTCAAGTTCATCATCCTTCGTTGTTATTTCTTCTCCGATGGATTCAATTCAAGCTTTCAGTGTTGATCACATTCCTTTCCTTGTTTCAAATGCTTTTCCATGCCGGTGCACCTCTTAATCGTTCATCTCTCTTTATTCATATCCGAAGTGACGAAGATATCTCAGAAGATTCGCGTTTCCACTCTCGATCCGTTCAAGTTATTTCGAGGTTGTTATCTCATTCAAGCCATTTAATTCAACCGGCACAATCTCTCTTTTAAATCATTCAACGGTGTATCTTTTGAGTGGGCCCTAACCCACAGGTCTTTTTCCAGGATCTTACCTGACTCTTCTAATTTTTTTGGAGTTATTCTCAAATTCTTTTCAAAGTTTGACGTAAGAATGAATTTTCATCAGTCATATGTCTTTCTCCAAGATCTTTCAAATTCTTTCATCGTTGGTTCATCATTTCTATTATCCATTGTTCCGGAGTGTCTCAATAATTTTGGTGGTATTTCTCGTCGTCATTCTCGGATTTTGAAGACCGAAGAAGAGTTCTCTTCCTTCGTTATCATATAAATTTACTCGTTGTTTCAATCCTACCGGTGGTTCGATGAAGACCTTCCCAAGTTTGCGCAATTTCTATCTTAATCCTTTCTACGAGAATAAGTAGTATGCCAAATCCGTTGCGTGTCATCAATTTATATTGGTGAAGGATACGCATAACGTAATTCTTATTATTGTTTCATCCAAGTGATCTAATTCCTTATTCCGGAGGTTCATCAAAAATTCTTGTTTTCATTTGTTCATCTTTCTTTCCGGAGTTCCAAGTTTTCTCGGTTATATCATTTCAAAGCTCCACCCAAATCATTGCAAGGATCACCTTGTTCTTTCAACTTCTCTTCCTTTCTATCATTCTTTTATTACGGGAGTTCTTCATGGAGGCTCTACATGGTGGTTCATCAAGGAGTCTTTTCATTCTTCAATTGTTCTCAAGATTTCTCTTGAAGTTATGATCCACCAAGCTATACTCTAAAATAAACATGGTGTTCAACACATGTTTTGTCCTGAGGAGTTCAAGCATTCGTCATCTTGCATTCTAAAGTGCAATTCTTTCTCTCTTATCTTTTGAGGTGGTGTTATGTCATTCTGGATAATTTCCTTCATGTTTCATGATTCACAAGTTGTAAGGAATGAGATATTTAAACCCACCATTTTTTCTCTTCGCTCAGGAGATCTTTCAACACATCAATCTCTTTGTTGGAGTTCTCTTGGGTTATATTTCACCTAAAGCCTTCCCTAAGGAATGTTGCTATTATGGTGCTTATCAATGATCCAAGTTTTCTCATTTCCTCTTGGTGAAAGAAGTTTTTCATCTCGTTGGTGTTATCAATTATATTAGTTGTTTCCGTTAGTGGCGGGTTGTCACCTCATAATTTTGAGATGTGTTCCATAAGCCCTCAACAAGCTTGTTCTTTTCGTTGTTGATTTTCCAACAACTCCGTTATAACCTTCTTGGAAGGGTGCTTTCCAAGCTCATTTGTGGCAGAAGTTGTCATTTTCTTCTCCATTCTTTATTCCAAGGATTTATCTTCTATTTTTTATTCCGGAGGCATGGTGATGTTGCTCTCTTCGCTCATCATCTCGAATTGTGAGGATCGTGTTCTTTTCTTACTAATCCATTTAACCGGAGTGTTGTGTCTATCATTCCTCTTTTAATTAGAATCTCATCCAAGTGCTTGCATTTTGCCAAGTTCAAATTCTATTCCTTCCATTTCCAATCGGAGTGTTGGATCATCTCTTCAATATCTTTTCATCTTATCAAGTTTTCTTCTCTTTTCTACCGGAGTGCTGTCCAAATTCTGTCATTCTTGTTCCTTGTTTCTTTTTTCTACCGGTGTGCTTTCATATTCCTTTTGATCCGTTAAGCTCTTGTTTCATATTCTTCAACCTACAAAGTTTCTCGCAATGTTCCTTCTTCCTCTTTGATAACGGAGTGTTTTGAATCTTGTTCATCTTCGTTGTACTCTCTCTTTTAATTTGTTCAACCTCTCAAGGTTCGTGGTTTCGCTCGTTTGTCAAGAAGCAACTTAGTTTTACCTCTTCCGTTTCTCTCCGGTGCCATCCTAGATCTCGGGACGAGATCCTCTTGTAGTGGTGGAGTGTTGTGACGCCCGGAGACCGACGCTCTAGATGTCTTCCTTGTGTTGCGTGCTAGCTATGTTATTTATTTGTTTGTTGCATTTCATCATCGCATTATGTGCATTGCATCCGCATTTTTTTTTAAACTTGCACCCGTTGATAGCTGCCACTTCTTCCTCATCTCTGTTGACCTTTCTCGAGACCAACCGTTCTTTTGTTGTCCGACTGTCTGAGCCTCTCTGCACAATGCACAAAACCCCTTCTCGCGCGCGTCCGAAACCTGTCCCGAACCCGACCCGCCCAGTCATCACAGTTGCATTCAGATCATCTCCTAACATCTATAAAACATCTCCGTTTTATTATTCGGGCTACCTAACCTATTTATTTACGACCGCCCGATTATAATCGGACGGACCAGATTAACCCCTACCCTAATCCCCTACCTATATAAATAGTCCAACCCTAGACCAATCCCTAAAATCTAGCCCCCTTGTCCCATCGATCCCATCACGCCGCCGCCACTCCTCCAGTCCCCCTCTGCCTTGGGATCCCCTCATTCCTTCCTGAGCCAACCCAGCGCCGCCACCCACCTTCCTCGATCGGCACACCTACCCGATCCACCACCGCACAAAGCCGCATCAGCAGCTTCAGGAACCCATCGCTCCACTCCCTTTCTCGTCTCCCGCGGCGCCCGAGCACCGCCTGGAGCCCGACCTCGTGCGCCACCTCCTCGCTCCCCTCGTCAGCCAGGAGCTCGAGCTCCTGCCTCGTTCCCCTCCGTCCTCGCCCGTCCTTCGCGCGCGGCAAGCCGCAGCACCACGGGAGCTCCCTCCGCCGTCGATAATCACCAGCAGATGAGCCCCGCGCCGCCCCTTCCTTCCTTTCCCGCTCCTCTCTTCTCCCTCTCACATCTCTGTCTTGTTTTTTTTCTCGGACAAAGAACCTCCATGGACAGCCGCTGCCTCGTCCAAGTCGCGTCCTCGCCAGATCTCGCCATCACCGCCGCACCTTGACGCCGGCGCGTCTCCGCGGTCGGACCTCCCCGCAGGTCGCCGACCCTTTCTTTTCGTCCTCCGGTCCTCCTCTGTTCCCCCTATCTCAATCGCTCTCGCTCTCTTTCTCTCTCAGGGACGAACAAGGCCGCCACCACCCCATGGAACCTTCTCCGCCTGGAGCTTCGTCACCTGCACCCTTGCACCAGATCCGGCACTGCCCCACCGTCTTCGACCTTCCTCTGTGTGCCCGCAAGGTCCACCGCCGCCAGGTCCTTGCCATGCCCCGCCTCCGTTCTTCTTTCTTTTTCCTCCCCCTGCCGCTACTCACTCCCGATCTCTCTCTCTGGTTCTCTGTAACAGCAGTCGTCGCCGCCGGCATGCTACCTCCACCGCCCGGATCCGTGCCTCTCATGCCGCCAGCTTTTGCGTCTGCTTCCGCTACCCCACGCCGGCGCGCCGCCCTTCGCCAAGTCCACCGTCGCTGGCCTCTGCTCGCTCTACTTCGAGCAGAGTAGCTTCGCTTGTCCCGCACGAACGCCTTGACCCTGCCTCGCTCGCGTTGACCGCGCCTCCAGCGCGTCAAGCCGCTGCCCAGCAGCACCCCAAGCCCTTTGGTGAGAAGCCCAGATCCAGCGCCCGGCCTTGCACTAATGGGCCAGCTAGTTTCAGCCCGTGGACGTTTTTTTTTCAGTTCTGGACGATTTGCTAATTATCCAGAGTTTTACCGTTTTGCATAAAGTCCCTCATGTTCATGCATATAATAACTCCACAACCGTGCATCATATGTAAAAACTTCATATATGAAAAATGTCTAGAATTTCATCTAGTTTCATAATATGCTACTCTCATCCATGTTTAAATTGCTGTTTGATTAAATTTGCTCAAACGCCATGCTAAAATGATTTATTTCATAACTAATTAACCGTAGCTCCAAATTTAATAAACTTTATATGTAAATGGGGTAGAAAAATGCCTAGTTTAACATGGTGCACTTTATTTTGCTATTTAACAACATTAAAATTGTGTTTATGGCAGAACAGTACCAAATCTAAAAACATGCATGTGGGGATTTTCCGGAATTGTTGTTTGTTGTTCCGGCCTCATTTAAACTTGCCTAAATAGTTAGTTTTCATATGCTTCACCCTCTTGCCTTGTTAATCAACATTTAACATTGTTGGGTACATAAACGAGAGAGAACTAAATAATTGATGTGGTGTTTCGTCAATATGCAACTCGTTGCATATTGAGCTCCACTTAATTTGTAGTATTGTTTGTGCATTTTGCCATGCCATGCTCATTAAACCGGACATGCATCATACTTGATTGTGCATCATGCCATGTTTATGTGATGGTTGTTTACTATGTTGTTTGTTTCTTTCTGGGTTGCTTCTCTCATTAGCTTCGGTTTCGTTCCGGAGTTGTGAGGATTCGTTCGACTACGTCTGTTTGTCTTCTTCATGGACTCGTTCTTCTTCCTAGCGGGATTTCAGGCAAGATGACCATACCCTCGAAATCACTTCTATCTTTGCTTGCTAGTTGTTCACTCTATTGCTATGCTGCGCTACCTACCACTTGCTATATCATGCCTCCCATGTTACCATGTCAAGCCTCTAACCATCCTTTCCTAGCAAACCGTTGTTTGGCTAAGTTACCGCTCTTGCTCAGCCCTTCTTATAGCGTTGCTAGTTGCAAGTGAAGATTAAGTTTGTTCCATGTTGGAACATGGATATGTTGGGATATCACAATATCTCTTATCTTAATTAATGCATCTATATACTTGGTAAAGGGTGGAAGGCCCGGCCTTATGCCTGGTGTTTTGTTCCACTCTTGCCGCCCTAGTTTCCGTCATACCGGTGTTATGTTCCTTGATTTTGCGTTCCTTACGCGGTTGGGTGATTTATGGGACCCCCTTGACAGTTCGCTTTGAATAAAACTCCTCCAGCAAGGCCCAACCTTGGTTTTAACATTTGCCACCTAAGCCTTTTTCCCTTGGGTTCTGCAGACTCAAGGGTCATCTTTATTTAAACCCCCGGGCCAGTGTTCCTCTGAGTGCTGGTCCAAACTAGAGCCACTTGCAGTGCCACCTCGGGGAAACTCGAGGGCTGGTTCTAGTTGTACGTAGTGTTCATCCGGTGTGTCCTGAGAACGAGGTACGTGCGACTCCTATCAGGATTGTCGACACATCGGGCGGCTTTGCTGGTCTTGTTTTACCATTGTCGAAATGTCTTGTAAACCGGGATTCCGAGACTGATCGGGTCTTCCCGGGAGAAGGTTTATCCTTCGTTGACCGTGAGAGCTTATAATGGGCTAAGTTGGGACACCCCTGCAGGGTATAAACTTTCGAGAGCCGTGCCCACGGTTATGTGGCAGATGGGAATTTGTTAATATCCAGTTGTAGAGAACTTGACACTTGATACTTGACTCAATTAAAACGCATCAACCGCGTGTGTAGCCGTGATGGTCTCTTTTCGGCGGAGTCCGGGAAGTGAACACGGTTCTTGTGTTATGTTTGACGTAAGTAGGGGTTCAGGATCACTTCTTGATCATTGCTAGCTTCACGACCATTCCGTTGCTTCTCTTCTCTTCTCGCTCTTATTTGCGTATGTTAGCCACCATATATGCTTAGTGCTTGCTGCAGCTCCACCTCATTACCCTATCCTACCCATAAGCTTAAATAGTCTTGATCTCACGGGTCTGAGATTGCTGAGTCCTCGTGACTCACAGATACTTCCAAAACAGTTGCAGGTGCCGAGGATACCAGTGCAGGTGATGCAACCGAGCTCAAGTGGGAGTTCGACGAGGACCTTGGTCATTACTATGTTTCGTTTCCAGATGATCAGTAGTGGAGCCCAGTTGGGACGATCGGGGATCTAGCATTTGGGGTTGTCTTCTTTTCTTTTGGTTCCGTAGTCGGACCTATGTGTATACTATGATTGATGTATGATTTTATTTATGTATTGTGTGAAGTGGCGATTGTAAGCCAACTCTTTATCCCATTCTTGTTCATTACATGGGATTGTGTGAAGATGACCCTTCTTGCGACAAAACCACAATGCGGTTATGCCTCTAAGTCGTGCCTCGACACGTGGGAGATATAGCCGCATCGTGGGTGTTACAACATGCCAGCACCGCTGATGACATTCAGGCTGGTGAAGAAAATGTGAGTTCCAGGGCTGATGACTGCATTCCAGCCGCTGATGAAATTGCCAGGGCATCCACTAGTGGTGCGCCTGACGAAAATGAAGAGGTCAGGGAAACTGCATCAGTTGTGCCTGAAGAAAATCAACCACATTCCTCTGCTCCTCCTGCGCCTACCCCAACTCCAATCCTTCCATCTGCTTCAGATGTGAAGAAGACTAAGGCTGCTAAGCGTGCACCAGTGAAGAAAAGGAAGGCATCAGCTTCTTCAGATTCTTCAGCTCCGAAGAAAATGAAGTCTCTGACCAGCTCATTTGCAAACCCCATTGATGTTGTTCCTATCTCAACCATGCCATCAAAGGACCTTGTTCCTTATGATGAAGAATATGTGATTCCTAGCGAATCCGATGAAGAAAATCCTTCTGCTGCTTCGTCAGAGCAGTTGGATGAAGAAATTGAAGTGGATGAAATCCCTTCAACTCCAGCTGTTTCCTCGCCTATGCCTCAGTTTACTGCTGAAGAGGCCGGCGTTGAAGAAATGGAAGATGAAGATGTGGACATTGGCTGTACCACACCTGTGCTAAATGATGACTTTTGGGAAAGTCAGCACCCCAACTCTCCACTCTTCACACCATTGCAACAAATTCCTCAGTCCCCAGCAACTACAGTTCAAATGGGATCTGATGAACCTCATGCCACACCGTCTGTCCATGAAGAAATTCCAGCCACTAGTGCTGAAGAAAATGTAAATGAAGAATTGAAGACCCAGGCTGTCACTGGAGTAGAAGCTGAAATTCCTCGGCCTGAAGAACCTGAGATTGTGATTCCTAAGGTGATAATGCAATTGACTGACACTCCTCAGCCCAGGCCAAAGGATCCATTCTCAAAGAAGCAGAAATTCAAGGCTGATGATTTCTTCGGCGAGCACGTGTTCTTCACTGACTACAATCCCTACGATTCTGCTCGTCTTAGAAGGAAGCGCTTCTGGACCGCCAACCAGGCAAACTTCTATTCCTCAGTGCTCTTCAACAAGGACAAAGTCTTCGACCATGAGCATATTCCTCATGTGGACATGGAATCACTGCCATGCTTCACACCTGTCCTCAGTGTGCTTCATGACACAGGCCTCCTCAAATTTTGCACAGACATAGTTGATTGGAATGAAGAACTCATTCTTCAATTCTACGCAACATTGCACATCACAGGAGATGCTGACGATGTGAACTCCTGGGTTTTGGACTAGATGACCGAAAACACTCACTATAAGGCACCGGCCACTGAATTACTTCACGCCCTGCCCATCAGTCCTCCACCTGAAGGTGCTCGTTGCATGTACCAAGAGCCTGAGCTTACATATCACTATATGCAAGTGCTAATGAAGCCATTGAAACCTGGTCAAGCCTCAAGGACAAAATTTCTCGTGAAGGAATTGCAGTATGTACCAAGGACAGTCTATCGCATTCTGATGAAGACTATGAGTCCAATCAAAGGACACGACTCATCTGATGAGGAAATTGTTGGCATCATGAAGAATCTGGTATTCAACATCATTCATGGCATACCCGTCAACTATCATGATTTCTTCATGAGGACTCTGGCAAATGTTGCACTTCACCATTTGAGCTGAAGCCTTATGCACCGTGGATTATGAGATTCCTCAGAACAAGGTCTTCACTCAACTACAAGGCTGATTTTCAGAATCACCTCAGCTACTTGCCCCCAATTGAAGTCCTCAAGCGGACCTATTCCTCAGCTGACGAAAAGGGCAAGGCACCAGCTGTTATAGATCAAGGCATTCGTCCATTGGATGGTCAGTTTCGCAAGGCTGCATCTTATTCCACCAATGATGACTCTGCCACTCATGATTTTGCTGCCCATGCCTCCAAGCCAAATCCTCAAGCCACTGCTCCTCGTGTGATGACTGACCGGGAGCTTCTGCTAAGTCTTCACCAGAAGGTGGATCGTAACCATAAATGGGTTAAGCGTTAGTTTGGTTCAATTCTTCACAACATGACTGCTACACATAATGCAGTGAAGAAAAACCATTACTACCTCCACGAAGTCTTCGATCGCACCTGGGCTATTCTGTCACATGTATATGGTGAAGAAGATCTGAAGAACATGGGTCTCAAGGAGGACTTTGACTGGTCTGCACCTCCACCGAAGAAATACAAGAAGGTCAAGGTTCCTTCCTTGGTGGCCAGCTCCTATTCTTCATCGCGCGACACCGACGAGCATGAAGACATGGACAACACTGCGGTAGGCCCTACATCAACAAACGACCCCAACAACGCTGGCGCTCCTTCATCAACTTGATATTCTTCAGGGGTGTTAGTCCTCATTTTCGATCCTTTTGGTCATTCGATGACAAAGGGGGAGAAATTTTAGTTAGTCTTCAAGCGGGTCTATCATTTATGGGCGTTTTTTTGCTAAGTTACAACTCTCGTTCTTCTGATGACTTTGCTGGATCGAGTTGTAAACTTAAACTCTATGGTGGCCTGATACTTTTGCTGTTTCCTCTGCATGCTTATTCCTCGTTAATGTTATTGCACGCATGCTGAATTACATCAGTCACCATATTTCATCATGCATTTTAAATTCTTCATATTATATGTCAAATGCGTGTATGAATTACAAGATATAGGGGGAGATCTCCATGATTCTACTCTTCAAGTGTGCATTGCTTCAAAAGCAAATTCCTCACTATGCACATATTCAGGGGGAGTTTTCTATATCTTGCAATCAAATTCCTCAATATTAGTACTTACACTTCATATGTTTATCCCCATTGAAAACTTAACCTATATTGTCATCAATCACCAAAAAGGGGGAGATTGTAAGTGCATCTAGTGCCCCTTTGTGATTTTGGTGTATTGAAGACTTATAGGTTAAGGGACTAATGTGTTTATGAGTGTACACAGGTATATAAGTCTATGAGGAGTTTGATATTTACAGAGAAAGTTGACCCCTAAAAATGAAGTTCTTCGACTGAAGACTTTGGATTTCTAAAGACTTTCTGAAGACTTTGAAAGTGAAGAAATTGGTGTGACCTTGAAGACTTGGTATTCATTCGAGGAACATGAAGCGTGAAGACTTTTGTTTTCGTAGTTTCATTTTCTCTTTCTTGAGTCATAGGAAATACCGTACTGTTAAAGGGGGTCTAGGAAATACTAAGGAAAAATTTCCATGTGATGCTCAACTCAAAATCCTACACCTACCAATCCCTTCGAGTGAAGCCATTGGAAATCTCATACAGTTCAGTCAATTTCTTCAGTGACAGAGACGAAGTTCTTCTGGTCGCTGAGGAATTTGTTCTGACTGAGGAGTTAGGAATTCGCCAGTGCGGATTGCCTACACAGTGAGGAACATGATAGCCCTGAGGAATTTGATACTCAAATTTCCGACCGTTGCTGTGCTATGCGCCATCTGTCCCAAAATATCTATCCACCTAACGGTCATATCATTGAAGGGCATTTATGTCTTATCATGTCGGACTGCTCCCTAGGCTATAAATAGCCGCCCCCTACAACCACTAGTTGGTTGGCTGCTCTGAGAGAAACTGACACTTGTCATTTGAGAGCATCCCATCCTCCGAGGACTTTGAGCGAAAATCATCGAGTGAGGAAAACCCAAACCCAAAGTGATTGAGCATCACTGAAGAGATTGATCCTGCGTGGATCCTATGCTTGTTACCTTTGAAGACTATGCTTCTTCCAGACGGTTAGGCGTCATGGTCTAGAGCATCCAAGAGGAATTGTGGATCGCCGAGTGACCGAGTTTGTGAAGGTTCGGAAGTCACCTGAAGACTTAACATGAGTGATTGGCCGAGGTTTGTGTGACCTTAGTTCAAGGAGAATACGGTGAGGACTGTGTGTCCGGGACTGTGTGTCCTCAGGTTTAAATACCTAGCTGCTCCAACCAGATGTAGAACTAAGACAGCAGTTGGAACTGGTCTACCAAATCATTGTCTTCACCAAGCCTGCTGGTTCTATTTCCTCAACTCATTCATTTCCTCATAATTGTGTTGTGTGCTTGTTCATATCTGTGTTTGAAGAGTTTGATTGAAGACTTTCTCAATTTCCTCAGTTCAATTTCTTCAGTCTGTTGCTACCTCTTGAGCACTGCGTTGGTTTTCCCTTGAAGAGGAAAGGGTGATGCAGCAAAGTAGCGTAAGTATTTCCCTTAGTTTTTGAGAACCAAGGTATCAATCCAGTAGGAGGCTACGCGTGAGTCCCTCGTACCTACACAAAACAAATAAATCCTCACAACCAATGCGATAAGGGGTTGTCAATCCCTACAGTGTGACTTACGAGAGTGAGATCTGATAGATATGATAGGATAATATTTTTGGTATTTTTATGATAAAGATGCAAAGTAAAATAAAAGCAAAGTAAAAAGGTAACGGAAATAACTAAGTGTTGGAAGATTAATAAGATGAAGATAGACCCGGGGGCCATAGGTTTCACTAGTGGCTTCTCTCAAGAGCATAAGTATTTTACGGTGGGTGAACAGATTATTGTTGAGCAATAGACAGAATTGAGCATAGTTATGAGAATATCTAGGTATGATCATGTATATAGGCATCACGTCCGAGACAAGTAGACCGACTCCTGCCTGCATCTACTACTATTACTCCACACATCGACCGCTATCCAGCATGCATCTAGAGTATTAAGTTCATAAGAACAGAGTAACGCCTTAAGCAAGATGACATGATGTAGAGGGATTAATTCATGCAATATGATAAAAAAGAACCCATCTTGTTATCCTCGATGGCAACAATACAATACGTGCCTTGCTGCCCCTACTGTCACTGGGAAAGGACACCGCAAGATTGAACCCAAAGCTAAGCACTTCTCCCATTGCAAGAAAGATCAAACTAGTAGGCCAAACCAAACTGATAATTCGAAGAGACTTGCAAAGATAACCAATCATACATAAAAGAATTCAGAAGATTCAAATATTGTTCATAGATAAACTTGATCATAAACCCACAATTCATCGGTCTCAACAAACACACCGCAAAAAGAAGATTACATCAAATAGATCTCCACGAGAGAGGGGGAGAACATTGTATTGAGATCCAAAAAGAGAGAAGAAGCCATCTAACTACTAACTATGGACCCGAAGGTCTGAGGTAAACTACTCACACTTCATCGGAGGGGCTATGGTGTTGATGTAGAAGCCCTCCATGATCGATGCCCCCTCCGGCGGAGCTCCGGAACAGGCCCCAAGATGGGATCTCATGGGTACAAAAGGTTGCGGCGGTGGAATTAGGTTTTTGGCTCCGTATCTGATCGTTTGGGGGTACGTAGGTATATATAGGAGGAAGGAGTACGTCGGTGGAGCAACATGGGGCCCACGAGGGTGGAGGGCGCGCCTGGGGGGTAGGCGTGCCCCCCTACCTCGTGGTTGCCTTGAAGCTTCCTTGACTTAGGGTCCAAGTCTCCTGGATCATGTTCGTTCCAAAAATCACGTTCCCGAAGGTTTCATTCCGTTTGGACTCCGTTTGATATTCTTTTTCTGCGAAACTCTGAAATACGCAAAAAACAGCAATTCTGGGCTGGGCCTCCGGTTAATAGGTTAGTCCCAAAATAATATAAAACCTAATAATAAATCCCAATAATGTCCAAAACAAAAGATAATATAGCATGGAGCAATCAAAAATTATAGATACGTTGGAGACGTATCAAGCATCCCTAAGTTTAATTCCTGCTCGTCCTCGAGTAGGTAAATGATAAAAACAGAATTTTTGATGCGAAATGCTACTAGGCATAATTTCAATGTAACTCTTCTTAATTGTGGTATGAATATTCAGATCCGAAAGATTCACGACAAAAGTTTAATATTGACATAGAAATAATAATACTTCAAGCATACTAACTAAGCAATTATGTCTTCTCAAAATAACATGGCCAAAGAAAGTTCATCCCTACAAAATCATATAGTTTAGTCATGCTCCATTTTCGTCACACAAGAATGCTCTCATCATGCACAACCCCGATGACAAGCCAAGCAATTGTTTCATACTTAAGTAATCTCAAACTTTATAAACCTTCACGCAATACATGAGCGTGAGCCATGGATATAGCACTATGGGTGGAATAGAGTATAATGATGGGGTTATGTGGAGAAGACAAAAAAGGAGAAAGTCTCACATCAACGAGGCTAATCAATGAGCTATCGGAGATGCCCATCGATTGATGTTAATGCAAGGAGTAGGGATTGCCATGCAACGGATGCACTAGAGCTATAAATATATGAAAGCTCAACAAAAGAAACTAAGTGGACGTGCATCCAACTTGCTTGCTCACGAAGACCTAGGGCACTTGAGGAGGCCCATTGTTGGAATGTACAAGCCAAGTTCTATAATGAAAAATTCCGACTAGAATATCAAAGTGACAAAACAAGAGACTCTCTATCATGAAGATTATGGTGCTACTTTGAAGCACAAGTGTGGAAAAAAGGATAGTAGCATTGTCCCTTTTTATTTCTCTTCTTTTTGGGCCTTCTTTTTTTTGGCCTTTCTTTTTTTTATTGGGACAATGCTCTATTAAATGATGATCATCACACTTCTATTTATTTACAACTCAATGATTACAACTCGATACTAGAACAAGGTATGACTCTATATGAATGCCTCCGGCGGTGTACCGGGATATGCAATGAACCAAGAGTGACATGTATGAAAGAATTATGAACGGTGGCTTTGCCACAAATACTATGTCAACTACATGATCATGCTAAGCAATATGACAATGATGAACGTGTCATGATAAACGGAATGGTGGAAAGTTGCATGGCAATATATCTCGGAATGGCTATGGAAATGCCATAATAGGTAGGTATGGTGGCTCTTTTGAGGAAGATATAAGGAGGTTTATGTGTGAAAGAGCGTATCATATCACGAGGTTTGGATGCACCGGCGAAGTTTGCACCAACTCTCAATGTGAGAAAGGGCAATGCACGGTACCGAAGAGGCTAGCAATGATTGAAAGGTGAGAGTGCGTATAATCCATGGACTCAACATTAGTCATAAAGAAAACACATACTTATTGCAAAATCTACGAGTCATCAAAAACCAAGCACTACGCGCATGCTCCTAGGGGGATAGATTGGTAGGAAAAGACCATCGCTCGTCCCCGACCGCCACTCATACGGAGGACAATCAAAGAACACCTCATGTTTCAAATTTGTTACATAACGTTTACCATACGTGCATGCTACGGAACTTGCAAGCTTCAACACAAGTATTTCTCAAATTCACAACTACTCAACTAGCACAACTTTAATATCACTACCTCCATATCTCAAAACAATCATCAAGCATCAAACTTCTCTTAGTATTCAAAACACTCATAAGAAAGTTTTTACTAATCTTGAATACCTAGCATATTAGGATTATTTAAGCAAATTACCATGCTATTTAAGACTCTCAAAATAATCTAAGTGAAGCATGAGAGATCAATAGTTTCTATAAAACAAATCCACCATCATGCTCTAAAAGATATAAGTGAAGTACTAGAGCAAAACTATTTAACTCAAAAGATATAAGTGAAGCACATAGAGTATTCTAATAATTTCCGAATCATGTGTGTCTCTCTCAAAAGGTCTGTACAGCAAGGATGATTGTGGTAAACTAAAAAGCAAAGACTCAAATCATACAAGACGCTCCAAGCAAAACACATATCATGTGGTGAATAAAAATATAGCTCCAAGTAAAGTTACCGATGGAAGTAGACGAAACAGGGGATGCCTTCCGGGGCATCCCCAAGCTTTGGCTTTTAGGTGTCCTTAGATTATATTGGGGGTGCCATGGGCATCCCCAAGCTTAGGCTCTTGCCACTCCATGTTCCATAATCCATCAAACCTTTCACCCAAAACTTGAAAACTTCACAACACAAAACTTAACAGAAAATCTCGTGAGCTCTGTTAGCGAAAGAAAACAAAAGACCACTTCAAGGTAGTGTAATGAACTCATTCTTTATTTATATTGGTGTTAAACCTACTGTATTCCAACTTCTCTATGGTTTATAAACTATTTTACTAGCCATAGATTCATCAAAATAAGCAAACAACACACGAAAAACAGAATCTGTCAAAAACAGAACAGTCTGTAGTAATCTGTAACTAACGCAAACTTCTGGAACTCCAAAAAATCAGCCAAACAAGGACGAGCTGGATAATTTGTTTATTGATCAGCAGCAATTGGAATCAATATCTTATCACTTTCTGGTGATTTTTAACAATTATTTTCGTGAACAGAAAGTTTCTGGAAATTTCTGCAAGATCAAATAACTATCATCCAAGAAGATCCTATAGGTTTAACTTGGCACAAACACTACTTAAAATATAAAAACACATCTAACCAGAGGCTAGAACAAATATTTATTCCTAAACAGAAGCAAAAAGCAAAAAACTAAAAATAAAATTGGGTTGCCTCCCAACAAGCGCTATCGTTTAACGCCCCTAGCTAGGCATAAAAGCAAGGATAGATCTAGGTATTATCATCTTGATTCTTAATTCTTTTAGCGGGGTTATGCTCGAATCCGGGAGGTTCTTTACATTTCCCTTCATATTCAGAAATCTTGAGATCTAAAGGGTCCAACCGCTTATTGCAAAGGGTAATCAACATATTCATTCGGTGGAGATTCCCGCTAACACTTTTAAGAGGTTCAAGAGACTTTTGTAAAATCTTAGTTACATCGCAAATTTTCTCAAAAACTTGCATTTCCTCTTGGGTATGATGAGGCCCCTTTTGTTGAGGTAGAGTTCCTACTATACCTTCTATAATTTCATGCGCAATACTGGGATCAATTTCAATAAAATTGCCTTTGGCAACGCAATCCAAGACTTGTCTATGAGACATATTTAGTCCAACATAAAAGTTGCAAAGCAAAATTCTAAAATTCACCTCTAGGGTACAATTACGATAAGATTCCATCATTCTAAACCAAGCATCTTTTAAGTTTTCTCCTTGTCTTTGTTTGAAGTGAAGAACCTCAAACTCGGGGGGACAAAGGAGCAGATAAGGGACTAGCCATGACGACAAGGCAAGCGAAAAAGAGGCGAACGAAAAAGAGAGGGCGAATAAAACGGCAAGGGTGAAGTGGGGGAGAGGAAAACGAGAGGCAAATGGCAAATAATGTAATGCGGGAGATAAGGGTTTGTGATGGGTGCTTGGTATGTTGACTTTTGCGTAGACCTGCACGGCAACGGCGCCAGAAATCCTTCTTGCTACCTCTTGAGCACTGTGTTGGTTTTCCCTTGAAGAGGAAAGGGTGATGCAGCAAAGTAGCGTAAGTATTTCCCTCAGTTTTTGAGAACCAAGGTATCAATCCAGTAAGAGGCTACGCGCGAGTCCCTCGTACCTACACAAAACAAATAAATCCTCGCAACCAACGCGATAAGGGGTTGTCAATCCCTACACGGTCACTTACGAGAGTGAGATCTGATAGATATGATAGGATAATATTTTTGGTATTTTTATGATAAAGATGCAAAGTAAAATAAAAGCAAAGTAAAAAAGGCAACGGAAATAACTAAGTGTTGGAAGATTAATATGATGAAGATAGACCCGGGGGCCATAGGTTTCACTAGTGGCTTCTCTCGAGAGCATAAGTATTTTACGGTGGGTGAACAAATTACTGTTGAGCAATTGACAGAACTGAGCATAGTTATGAGAATATCTAGGTATGATCATGTATATAGGCATCACGTCCGAGACAAGTAGACCGACTCCTGCCTGCATCTACTACTATTACTCCACACATCGACCGCTATCCAGCATGCATCTAGAGTATTAAGTACATAAGAACAGAGTAACGCCTTAAGCAAGATGACATGATGTAGAGGGATAAATTCATGCAATATGATAAAAACCCCATCTTGTTATCCTCAATGGCAACAATACAATACGTGCCTTGCTGCCCCTACTGTCACTGGGAAAGGACACCGCAAGATTGAACCCAAAGCTAAGCACTTCTCCCATTGCAAGAAAGATCAATCTAGTAGGCCAAACCAAACTGATAATTCGAAGAGACTTGCAAAGATAACCAATCATACATAAAAGAATTCCGAAGATTCAAATATTGTTCATAGATAAACTTGATCATAAACCAACAATTCATCGGTCTCAACAAACACACCGCAAAAAGAAGATTACATTGAATAGATCTCCACGAGAGAGGGGGAGAACATTGTATTGAGATCCAAAAACAGAGAAGAAGCCATCTAGCTACTAACTATGGACCCGAAGGTCTGAGGTAAACTACTCACACTTCATCGGAGGGGCTATGGTGTTGATGTAGAAGCCCTCTGTGATCGATGCCCCCTCCGACGGAGCTCCAGAACAGGCCCCAAGATGGGATCTCGTGGGTACAGAAGGTTGCGGCGGTGGAATTAGGTTTTTGGCTCCGTATCTGATCGTTTCGGGGTACGTAGGTATATATGTGAGGAAGGAGTACGTCAGTGGAGCAACATGGGGCCCACGAGGGTGGAGGGCGCGCCTGGGGGGTAGGCGCGCCCCCCGACCTCGTGGCTTCTTTGAAGCTTCCTTGACTTAGGGTCCAAGTCTCATGGATCATGTTCGTTCCAAAAATTACGTTCCCGAAGGTTTCATTCCGTTTGGACTCCGTTTGATATTCTTTTTCTGCGAAACTCTGAAATAGGCAAAAAACAGCAATTCTGGGTTGGGCCTCCAGTTAATAGGTTAGTCCCAAAAATAATATAAAAGTGAGTAATAAAGCCCAATAATATCCAAAACAGAAGATAATATAGCATGGAGCAATCAAAAATTATAGATGCGTTGGAGATGTATCATCTGTTTGTCTTCATCCTGTGTTATCCTGTGTTTACGCTTTCTGTACTCTGTGTTTGTCTTCATTTGATCATGTTGACCATGCCTATGTTCTGCTATGCTTACTCTTGAGTACTTATTCCGCTGCAAGTAGTTCTTCGCTAAGGAATTTCCTCACCCGCAAATTCCTCAGTGAAGAATTCATAAAAATCGCCTATTCACCCCGCCTCTAGTCGATATAACGCACTTTCAATTGGTATCAGAGCAAGGTACTCCCTTGTTCTTTGTGATTTTGGTTTAACCGTTTGGAGTTTTAGTTATGTCGACCGCAGGTATGATCAAGGTCTCTATTGGGTGTCCTACCTTCGATGGAACGGACTACCCCTACTGGAAGAATAAGATGCGAATGCATCTTGAGGCAATTGATAACGATCTCTGGTATGTTGTGGAAAATGGTGTTCCCTCTGTCAAACCTTCTCTGAATGCTGCTGATGTAAAGAGATTCAAGCAACTCGATTCTCAAGCGAAGAATATCATATGTGGCCATCTGAGCAAAGCACAGTATGGAAGAGTGAGTGCTTTGGAAACTGCTAAGCTTATCTGGGATAGGCTGTCCAAAGTGAATGAAGGAGTCTCAACACAGCGTGACTCTCGAGTTGATGTTCTTCGCAATCTCTTCAACCGCTTCAAAAGACTTGACAATGAAATGTTCAACAAAACTTCGATCGCCTCACTGATCTCTCAAATGAGCTTCAAGCGCTTGGTGCCACTGACATCACCGACCATGAGGTGGTGAAGAAATTGCTGAGATCGCTTGACTCCTCATTTGATACTCTGGCATTGATGATACAAGAACGTGCTGATTACAAGTCACTTGATCCCGCTGATATCCTCGAGAGGCTGAATACTCATGAGTTCCAGCTTGCTGAAAACAGAGATCTCTATGGTTCGAGCTATGGCAGATCACGTGCACTGAAGGCCAAGGCAGTTTCTGAGTCTGAATATGAAGACTCTGGCAACAGCCTTGGTGATCCTGAAGAACTGAGCCATGAGCTAGCACTGCTCATGAAGAAATTCCTGAAGTTCTCAAGACATGGTCGCTTTGGAAAACCCTCAAGGAGCAATGATTCCTCATCCAGTGACTACAAGAAGAGGATTTGCCACAAATGCAAGAAACCTGGACACTACATTCAAGATTGTCCTCAGTGGGAAAAGGAATCAAAGAAGAAGAAATACAAGGATTACAGTTCTGATGATGCGAAGAAAAATAAGAAATCCTCAAAGTCTTCATCATCAAAATCCTCAAAATCTTCATCTCACAAGAAGAGCAGCTCCAAGAAGGCTCGGGCATTCATTGGCAAGGAAATGGACTCTGAGGCTGAATCTGAAGAAAATGAGGAAGAGGAGGGGTCTGAGGAATCTGAATCCGTTGTGGCGAGCCTAGCCCTCGCTACTGCATTCGTCAGCAAGTCTATCTTCAACACTGAAGAAAATGACCTCACCAACAAGGCTGATGAAGGCAATGATGACTACGCTCCCACCTATTGCTTCATGGCAAAGGGTGCCAAGGTACTCAAATGTACCTCCTCTGAATCAAGTGAGAATGAATCTGATGAAAATCTCAAGCCCAGCTATTCTAAACTTGCTAAGATTGCTGTGAAACAACAAAGGGCTTTTGGAAAGGTTCAAAACATGCTAGACAAAAGTGATGATATGTTGGGTGAAGAAATGGATCGCACTAAAACCTTGACTGAAAATCTTCAGAGACTTCAGACTAGGTTTGACAACCTTCAAGGTCATCATAACACTCCCTTATCTGATCATGAGAAGCTTTCTTATGAATTTCTTCAAAGAAAGCAAGATCTTGAAAAGCTAAGAGTGAGTTATGAAGATCTTCAAAAGGAGCGCGATTCATTACTTGCTCAACAAATCAGCGCTTCTCACGAAGAATTTGTTCCTCCATGTTTGAAATGCATTGAACGTGAATCTGCTAATTCTTCACCTGAATGTTCAAATGCTTCTAATGTTACAAATTCTTCACCTGCCTCTGCTATCACTAATTCATCATCTGAGGACATTGCTAGTATCACTGACAATGCAGGGCTGAAGGAATTGTACATCACAGGCATGTACAAAAGCCTCAAAGGGCATCAGACTCTTTGTGATGTGCTTAAAAAGCAGATCCTCAACAGGAACCCTAGGAAATTGATCTGATGAATTGTGATGTCATATTCTTCACTGATGAAGTATATGAAGTTCGTAAGCTGCACTAATTCATCTGCAGGATGATCAACCCAAAGCCACTGAGTGGGTCCTCGATAGTGGATGTACAAATCACATGACTGGTGACAAGAATCTATTGATGGATGCTCCCTTATATCCATCGCATCTGAAGCATATCATCTTCGCTGACAAAGGCAAAAGTCAGTTATTGTGTCTAGGTAAGGTTGCGATCACAAAGGATCGACACATGGACAAAGTCATGCTTGTCGAGTCCTTAGGATACAACCTCATGTCTATCTCAATGCTTTGTGATCTTGATATGGTTGTTGTCTTTGGCAAGTATCATTGTGTTGTGGTTATGGAAGCTGACAATTCCAAAGTCTTCGAAGGCTTTAGGAGAGGAGACTTGTATATTGTTGATTTCTCTACAGGACATCAACCAGCCGTGTGCCTACTTGCAAAAGCTTCAGAAGGCTGGCTATGGCATCGACGACTTGGTCATGCAGGCATGGGGAATTTGCACACGCTTGCGAAGAAGAAGCATGTCATTGGCATTGAGAATGTCAGATTCCTCAAGGATCACTTATGCGGAGCCTGTGAAGCCGGAAAGATGACAAAGGCTAAGCATCCAGCGAAGACTATCATGACCACTACTAGTCCATTTGAATTGCTTCACATGGATCTCTTCGGTCCTAACCATTATTCTGCAGTTTCAAATGATGCATCTCAATATGGCTTTGTTATTGTTGATGATTACTCTCGATACACATGGGTACACATTGTTACTTACAAACATGAAGTGCAGGAAGTCTTCAAACGATTTTCCTCGAGGGCTTCAACCAACTTTGGTGTGAAGATCAAGCACATCAGAAGTGACAATGGAACTGAGTTCAAGAATTCTGGTCTTGATGAACTTGGTATTACTCATGAGTTATCTGCTCCTTATACTCCTCAACAGAATGGCGTCGTGGAGCGCAAGAACTGGACTCTTGCTGAGATGGCTCGCACTATGCTTGATGAATACAAAACGCCTCGTCGTTTCTGGATTGATGCAATTGATACTGCGTGCCATATCATCAACATAGTATATCTTCACAAATTCTTCAAGAAAACTGCCTATGAACTCCTCACTAACAAGAAACCCAATGTGAGTTATTTCAAAGTCTTTGGTGCTAAATGTTGGATTAGAGATCCTCATCACAACTCAAAATTTGCACCGAAAGCACATGAAGGTTTTATGCTTGGTTATGGAAAGGACTCGCACACCTACAGAGTGTTCAACAACGTTCTTCACAAGGTTGTTGAAACTGTAGATGTGCGGTTCGATGAAACTAATGGCTCGCAAAGAGAGCACCTACCTTCTGTGATAGATGAACCAGCACCTGAGGAAACTATCAAGTTCAAGGCTACTGAGGATGTCATTCCTACCGAAAAATCTACTGAAGATATCATTCCAGAACATGAAGAACGTCGAGCTAATGCACCTGAAGAAAATACTGAAGAAAATGGTGTTGAAGGAAATGTTGATCAAATTCCTCGACGACAACCAGCTCATCCTCGCGTTGCAAAAGAAGTGCAAGTAGAAAAGATCATCGATGACATTGAAGCACCAGGTCCTCTCACACGCTCAAAAGCATCACATTTATCTAACTTTTGTGGGCACTGTGCTTTTGTCTCTATCACAGAGCCCACTATGGTAGATGAAGCATTTCTGGAACCTGAGTGGATTCAGGCCATGCAAGAAGAATTACATCAGTTCGAGCTCAACAACGCCTGGGAACTGGTCAAACGTCCAGATCCTCGCAAGCACAATATCGTTGGCACAAAGTGGATCTACCGCAACAAGCAAGATGAAAATGGCCTTCTGGTGAGGAATAAGGCACGGCTTGTAGCTCAAGGCTACACACAGGTTGAAGGAATTGACTTTGATGAAACTTTTGCACCTGTTGCTAGACTTGAGGCTATTCGCATATTACTCGCTTATGCTAACCATCATGATATCACCTTATATCAAATGGATGTGAAAAGTGCATTCCTCAATGGTAAGCTTGAGGAAGAAGTATATGTTGCTCAACCCCCAGGTTTTGAAGATCCAAAGCATCCTGACAAAGTCTTCAGACTCAATAAGGCCCTCTATGGCCTCAAGCAGGCACCACGGGCGTGGTATGATACTTTGAAGGAATTCCTCATGAAGAAAGGCTTCAAACCCGGTTCACTCGACCCTACTCTTTTCACTAAATCTTATGATGGTGAACTGTTTGTGTGCCAAATATATGTTGATGATATTATCTTTGGCTGTACTGACCAACGTTATAGTGATGAATTTGCCTATATGATGAGTGAAGAATATGAAATGTCTATGATGGGAGAATTGAAATTCTTCTTAGGTCTTCAAATTCGTCAACAACGCAATGGCATATTCATATCTCAGGAGAAATACCTCAAGGATGTACTGAAGAAATCCGGCATGCAAGATTGCAAAGGCGTCAAAATTCCTATGCCCACAAATGGCCAACTGTGCACTGATGAAAATGGTATTGACTTCGATCATAAGGTATACCGCTCCATGATTGGTTCTTTATTGTACTTATGTGCATCTAGGCCAGATATAATGCTTAGTGTTTGCATGTGTGCCCGATTTCAAGCTACACCGAAGGAATCACACCATAAGGCTGTGAAGCATATTCTTCGATATCTAGCTCACACACCAACACTTGGATTATGGTACCCCAAGGGCTCGGTTTTTGATCTCATTGGATATTCTAACTCTGACTATGCTGGTGATCGTGTGGATCGCAAGTCAACATCTGGTACATGTCATTTCCTCAGACAATCTTCGGTCTGTTGGTCCTTGAAGAAACAGAACTGCGTATCACTGTCTACTGCTGAAGCTGAGTACATTGCTGCTGGTTCTTGTTGTGCTCAATTGCTATGGATGAAGCAAACTCTCAAGGACTACGGCGTCAACGTGAAGAATGTGCCTCTCTTCTGTGACAATGAGAGTGCCATCAAGATTGCTCACAACCCAGTTCAGCACTCGAAGACAAAGCACATTCAGATCCGTCATCATTTTCTTCGTGATCATGTGTTGAAGGGCGACATTTCTATTGAGCATGTGAAGACTGAAGAACAGCTAGCCGATATCTTCACAAAGCCCTTGGATGAGAAGAGATTTAGCAAGTTACGGTGTGAGCTAAATATCTTAGAATCTTCGAATGTTCTTTGAAAAGGACACTCATCCTAACACTTATGCAAAATTGATGACTCAGACGTGCAACACATGAAGAAACGTTTTTCTTCAATCAATGAAGAATAACACTCTAAGTGTGAAGAAATTAACAAAGAATTTGATTCTCAAAACCCTACGACAATTGTATGCGGTGTCTGAAATCATCATTCTTATACGGTGGGTCACGCCACCACCAAGGTTGAAAATCTTCAATTTGAGTTTTTCCTCAGTTTTGAAATTCCTCAGTTGTTCATTTTCTTCAACTTTGCATTGTATTCACTGTTTCCGTCGTTTTTTCTTCAATGGCTATATATATATATATATATATATATATATATATATATATATATATATATATATATATATATGAGTTTATGTCCTCTACAGCATTCACTTATGGCTAATTCTTCAAGTTTTTTCTCTAAGTGAATGTGATCGGACCCTTCCCCCTCTATACTAAACTCAACCCAATCTATTCACAAATTCTTCAGCTGCGTTCTATTTGAAACTCGTTCAAAATCTTCAATGTGTCCTTGTCAGCTGAAGAATTTGCGAACGGAACGTTAAAACTTATCTTACCTAAATTTTCGGCTTTGCCACTCAAACCGTTCCGCATCCCACGAAATACTTATCTATTCACCCACGATCGCACACGATCTCCACTTCTCAGTACGTGCGTGACACATGTCAAGCGAATGAGAAGGGTCAGGCGCATGTTCGTCCAAAATCTTCGGGCGAACAGTTTTTCACCGTGGCTATAAATACCCCCCTCCCCTTCCTCACTTCCTTTACTCCGCTCGACCTCTCTGCAACTCGAGCTTCTCAAACCCTAGCGTCGCCGCTATTTCATCGTTGCCGGCGAGGAAGAGCTTCACTGCCTCGACCTCGTCGCCGCTGTACTCGCGCCGGCCGCGGATTCCTTCCCTCCGCCGCCGCCGTAGCTGTCTTCCTCCGCCGAGTTAGGGCGTGGAAGATCTGCACAGACGAACTTCTCATCTCCACCTCACAGTTCGTCGTGTTCTTCGCCCAGGGTAATTAAAAGTTACTTTTACTGCCCTCTTTGATTCATATGATTACTACAAAATCTTCAAAGGTGTTGTTCTTCAAATACTCACACACTAAACACCTCACATGTCATCTGTTCTTGATTCGTTTCTCTAAGCAATAATTTTTCTTCAAGATTCCTCAATTGTGCGGATTTCTGATCTGTACAACTCTGGAACCTAAGACTAAGAACGCTTAGTGAAATTCTTCAAGACTCGCCTTGTCAAATTCCTCAAACTTGTTCTTTTTACAAAACCTTCTGAGAACGCATATGACCTCTTCAAATTCCTCGCAACTATACTCTGTTCACAGGTACTCATGTCCGCTGCTGAATCACTAGGTTCTCATCAACTTAACGCATTTGCAGCGTTCCTCAAAAAAAAGTTGCATACTTCTTCAGAGAATTCAATTGTTCAAATTCCTCAACTGAAGAAAATGGCTGATGGTAAGAAGCCACAGAAAGGACGAAAGAGGCCTGAAATCAATACTGCCTTTGAGATCCCTGATGACATATACAAAGATTATTGCACTTCTGATGAGGCCAAATTTGGAGAAGAGGACAAGAATCAGCGCAAGGTGGGCATCCAAAGGATAGAGAGGAGATGGGCAAGAGAGTGGCGGGAGTACAGATATGTTACTCCCAAATACATAAAGAAATTCGCACTCAATCCTCCATGCCCAAGACCTCCATTAGCACCTGGCCAAATAGCTGATCCCGCTAGCCTCAAGCGTGGTGAGGATTATCCTGATGAATGGGCCAAGCGCCAGGCCAAGTTGGCTAGACAAGCCAGAGAAGCAGTGAGGAAATTCAACAAAGACTCTGCTGCTGCTGCTGCTGCCGCTGAGGCCTCTGTCAAGCCTAAGAAGGCCATGTCAAAGAAGCCTACGCACAAGCCAAGTGCTTCGCCGTCAATGTCCTCAAGGCCAAGTTCCTCAGCTATGCCCTCACTGCCAGAATCCTCAAAGCCCTCACGGCCAATTCCTCACGCTGCTCCTGCTACTCCAAAGTCCTCAGCTCCTCCTCCAAAGTCCTCAGCTGCTCCGACCAAGTCCTCAGCACCTGTGCATCTTGCCACGTACCAAAGGACTACAGGCATCTCTATTGCCTCAGGAGCTTCTGCTAGTTCCTCAGCTGCACCAAATTCTTCAACGGGACCCTCTCTGCTGAAGACAAAGACCACTGCTGGATGAGGTTCTCGCCCAAGTCCTCACAAGAAGCAGGTCGCCTTCCAACTGCCATCTGAACAAGACGAAGCTGATGATGATGAACTTGCAGAAATCATCAGAGATAGGCAAGTCAGGGCCGCTAGAGCCAAGGGCACAAATGTGCCTCTGCTTTTGGATCCAAAGTTGATCCTCGACTACATTGATCTCTGGCACAAGGACCCAAACACTCCTATGCCTGATTTCAAGTTGACTCCTGACCAAAGTCATATGCTGACTGCCTTCATCCAAGAAGAAAAATGGAAATATGAGAAGGCCAGGCAGATCAAGAAAGCGTAGTACAGGAAGGAGCACTTCCTGAAGAAAAATGTTGTCTCTATGACAACTGAAGAACTTGTCACTATTCAATCTGAGATCAAGAAACTCAGTGATGAATCTGATGTATACCGCGCTGACTGGCTTGGAGCCAAAGTCCGTTTTGTGAAGCTAACAGAAAAGTTCACTCCAAATGTTGCAGCTCCATCGCAACAAGAAATTCCTCAGGCTGAAGCAACTGCTTAGCCGACTAAAGAACATGCCAGCACCACTGATGACATTCAGGATGGTGAAGAAAATGTGAGTTCCAGGGCTGATGACTGCATTCCAGCCGCTGATGAAATTGCTAGGGCATCCACTAGTGGTGCGCCTGACGAAAATGAAGAGGTCAGGGCAACTTTATCAGTTGTGCCTGAAGAAAATCAACCACATTCCTCCGCTCCTCCTGCGCCTACCCCAACAACAATCCTTCCATCTGCTTCAGATGTGAAGAAGACTAAGGCTGCTGAGCGTGCAGCAGTGAAGAAAAGGAAGGCATCAGTTTCTTAAGATTCTTCAGCTCCGAAGAAAATGAAGTCTCTAACCAGCTCATTTGCAAACCCCATTGATGTTGTTCCTATCTCAACCATGCCATCAAAGGACCTTGTTCCTTATGATGAAGAATATGTGATTCCTAGCGAATCCGACGAAGAAAATCCTTCTGCTGCTTCGTCAGAGCAGTTGGATGAAGAAATTGAAGTGGATGAAATCCCTTCAACTCCAGTTGTTTCCTCGCCTATGCCTCAGTTTACTGCTGAAGAGGCCGGCGTTGAAGAAATGGAAGATGAAGATGTGGACATTGGTTGTACCACACCTGTGCTACATGATGACTTTTGGGAAAGTCAGCACCCCAACTCTCCACTCTTCACACCATTGCAACAAATTCCTCAGTCCCCAGCAACTACAGTTCAAATGGGATCTGATGAACCTCATGCCACACCGTCTGTCCATGAAGAAATTCCGGCCACTAGTGCTGAAGAAAATGTAAATGAAGAATTGAAGACCCAGGTTGTCACTGGAGTAGAAGCTGAAATTCCTCAGCCTGAAGTACCTGAGATTGTGATTCCTGAGGTGATAATGCAATTGACTGACACTTCTCAGCCCAAGCCAAAGGATCCATTCTCAAAGAAGCAGAAATTCAATGCTGATGATTTCTTCGGCGAGCACGTATTCTTCACTGACTACAATCCCTACGATTCTGCTCGTCTTAGAAGGAAGCGCTTCTGGACCACCAGCCAGGCAAACTTCTATTCCTCAGTGCTCTTCAACAAGGACAAAGTCTTCGACCACGAGCATATTCCTCTTGTGGACATGGAATCACTGCCGTGCTTCACACCTGTCCTCAGTGTGCTTCATGACACAGGCCTCCTCAACTTTTGCACAGACATAATTGATTGGAATGAAGAACTCATTCTTCAATTCTACACAACATTGCACATCACAGGAGATGCTGATGATGTGAACTCCTAGGTTTTGGACTGGATGACCGAAAACACTCACTATAAGGCACCGGCCACTGAATTACTTCACGCCCTACCCATCAGTCCTCCACCTGAAGGTGCTCGTTGCATGTACCAAGAGCATGAGCTTACAGATCACTATATGCAAGTGCTGATGAAGCCATTGAAACCTGGTCAAGCCTCAAGGACAAAATTCCTCGTGAAGGAATTGCAGTATGTACCAAGGACAGTCTATCGCATTCTGACGAAGACTATGAGTCCAATCAAAGGACACGACTCATCTGATGAGGAAATTGTTGGCATCATGAAGAATCTGGTATTCAACATCATTCATGGCATACCCGTCAACTATCATGATTTCTTCATGAGGACTCTGGCAAATGTTGCACTTTCACCGTTTGAGTTGAAGCCTTATGCACCGTGGATTATGAGATTCCTCAGAACAAGGTCTTCACTCAACTACAAGGCTGATTTTCAGAATCACCTCAGCTACTTGCCCCCAATTGAAGTCCTCAAGCGGACTTATTCCTCAGCTGACGAAAAGGGCAAGGCACCAGCTGTTATAGATCAAGGCATTCATCCATTGGATGGTCAGTTTCGCAAGGCTGCATCTTATTGCACCAATGATGACTCTGCCACTCATGATTCTGCTGCCCATGCCTCCAAGCCAAATCCTCAAGCCACTGCTCCTCGTGTGATGACTGACCGTGAGCTTCTGCTAAGTCTTCACCAGAAGGTGGATCATAACCATAAATGGGTTAAGCGTCAGTTTGGTTCAATTCTTCACAACATGACTGCTACACATAATGCAGTGAAGAAAAACCATTACTACCTCCATGAAGTCTTTGATCGCACCTGGGCTATTCTGTCACATGTATATGGTGAAGGAGATCTGAAGAACATGGGTCTCAAGGAGGACATTGACTGGTCTGCACCTCCACCGAAGAAATACAAGAAGGTCAAGGTTCCTTCCTTGGTGGCCAGCTCCTATTCTTCATCGCGCTACACCGACGAGCATGAAAACTTGGACGAAACTGCGGCAGGCCCTACATCAACAAACGACCCCAACAGCGCTGGCGCTCCTTCATCAACTTGATATTCTTCAGGGGCGTTAGTCCTCATTTTTGATCCTTTTGGTCATTCGATGACAAAGGGTGAGAAATTTGAGTTAGTCTTCAAGCGGGTCTATCATTTATGGGCGGTTTTTTTCTAAGTTACAACTCTTGTTCTTCTGATGACTTTGCTGGATCGTGTTGTAAACTTAAACTCTATGGTGGCCTAATACTTTTGTTGTTTCCTCTGCATGCTTATTCCTCGTTAATGTTATTGCACGCATGCTGAATTACATCAGTCACCATATTTCATCATGCATTTCAAATTCTTCATATTATATGTCAAATGTGTGTATGTATTACAAGATATAGGGGGAGATCTCCATGATTCTACTCTTCAAGTGTGCATTGCTTCAAAAGCAAATTCCTCACTATGCACATCTTCAGGGGGAGTTATTGCAATCAAATTCCTCAATATCAGTACTTACACTTCATATGTTTATCCCCATTGAAAACTTAACCTATATTGTCATCAATCACCAAAAAGGGGGAGATTGTAAGTGCATCTAGTGCCCCTTTGTGATTTTGGTGTATTGAAGACTTATAGGTTAAGGGACTAATGTGTTTATGAGTGTACACAGGTATATAAGTCTATGAGGAGTTTGATATTAACAGAGAAAGTCGACCCCTAAAAATGAAGTTCTTCGACTGAAGACTTTGGATTTCTGAAGACTTTCTGAAGACTTTGAAAGTGAAGAAATTGGTGTGACCTTGAAGAGTATTCATTCGAGGAACATGAAGCGTGAAGACTTTTGTTTTTGTAGTTTCATTTTCTCTTTCTTGAGTCATAGGAAACACCATACTAAGGGGGTCGAGGAAATACTAAGGAAAAATTTCCATGTGATGCTCAACTCAAAATCCTACACCTACCAATCCCTTCGAGTGAAGCCATTGGAAATCTCATACAGTTCAGTCAATTTCTTCAGTGACAGAGACGAAGTTCTTCTTGTCACTGAGGAATTTGTTCTCACTGAGGAGTTAGGAATTCGCCAGTGTGGATTGCCTACACAGTGAGCAACATGATAGCCCTGAGGAATTTGATACTCAAATTTCCGACCGTTGCTGTGCTATGCGCCAGCTGTCCCAAAATATCTATCCACCTAACGGTCATATCATTGAAGGGCATTTATGTCTTATCATGTCGGGCTGCTCCCTAGGCTATAAATAGCCGCCCCCTACAACCACTAGCTGGTTGGCTGCTCCGAGAGAAACTGACACTTGTCATTTGAGAGCATCCCATCCTCCGAGGACTTTGAGCGAAAATCATCGAGTGAGGAAAACCCAAACCCAAACACCTAAAAACCCAAAGTGATTGAGCATCCCTGAAGAGATTGATCCTGCGTGGATCTGATGCTTGTTACCTTTGAAGACTGTGCTTCTTCCAGACGGTTAGGCGTCATGGTCTAGAGCATCCAAGAGGAATTGTGGATCGCCGAGTGACCGAGTTTGTGAAGGTTCGGAAGTCACCTGAAGACTTACCATGAGTGATTGGACGAGGTCTGTGTGACCTTAGTTCAAGGAGAATACGGTGAGGACTGTTTGTCCGGGACTGTGTGTCCTTAGGTTTAAATACCTAGCCGCTCCAACCAGATGTACAACTGAGACAGCAGTTGGAACTGGTCTACCAAATCATTGTCTTCACCAAGCCTACTGGTTCTATTTCCTCAACTCTTTCATTTCCTCATAACTGTGTTGTGTGCTTGTTCATATTTGTGTTTGAAGACTTTGATCGAAGACTTTCTCAATTTCCTCAGTTCAATTTCTTCAGTCTGTTTGTCTTCATCCTGTGTTATCCTGTGTTTACGCTTTATGTACTCTGTCTTTGTCTTCATTTCATCATGTTGACCATGCCTATGTTCTACTATGCTTACTCTTGAGTACTTATTCCGCTGCAAGTAGTTCTTCGCTAAGGAATTTCCTCACCCGCAAATTCCTCAGTGAAGAATTCATAAAAATCGCCTATTCACCCCCCCTCCTCTAGTCGATGTAACGCACTTTCAGAAACCACTCCGGTTAGAACAAGATAGACAAGGAATAAGGACGAAAGAATTTAGGCGGCACTCCGGCTGGACATGTGCGGAATAGAACAAGAGCTTGACAAGATGGAAAGCTACTTGACGAGAGGAATGACACAACGCCTCCGGAAGAATTGAAAGAGTGGAATGAGAAGAACAGGGAAGAAGATGACAACTTCTACCACGAATGAAATTGAAAGCAACCTTAGAAGGAAGGATCGAACGGAGTTGTTGAGAAAATCAACAACGAAAAGAATAAGCTTGTTGTGGACTTATGGATAACATCTTAAAAATTATGAGGTGATAACCGACCACAATCGAAAAAGATTGAATAGCTTAGGAGAACGAAGAAATGCAAGACTCCACTTCAGAAGAATACGGAGAATTAATTGCACTTCGAGATGCAAGAAGAAAAGATACTTGACCTTCGCCTACAAGAATCTTGATGAACACTTGAAAAATGAATTAAATCATGACGAACCACCATAAGAACTCCGGTAACAAAAGGATGACGAGATAAAATTGAAGGATGAAAGGGATAAGATTAAATCCTTGTGATGATTTAAATGGAGCTTCGTGATGATATGAGCAAGAAAAACTTTGAACTCCGGAAAGAAAAGATGAAAACACTTGGGATTAGAATATATTCATCATGAACAAACACTGAAGGAAGGGATAAATCAACTTGATGAAAGAGGAATAAGAATTATGTTATGCTAATCCTTCATCAATTAAATTGATGGGAAGCAATGGATTTGCATACAACTTATTCGCGTTGGAAAAGATTAAGGGGGGATATAGCGCAAAATTTGGGAAGGTCCTCATGAACCATCGGTAGGATTTGGAAAGAACGAATGAATTGATACGATAACCACAAAAAAGAAATCTTGAACGAACCACCGTTAGAAATGAAAAAGAACGAAGAAAAGAGAATGAATCGGCGGGAGGAATTAGAAACGAACGAAGATACTTGAGGGAATTTAGAGACAAGAGAACGAAGAGATCACGAACTGATTGAAGAATACTTGAACGAAGCACCGGAAGAATATTGAGACGACCGAAGGGGCACGGATATAGAATAATTGAGACAACGAAGTTGAAAACTTAGAACGAAGAAATATTCCGAAAAGATGACCTCCAGATGATCGAGAGGGAAAGCAGCTCCTGAAATGCTCCGGATGGATGAAAAGAATTGCACGACTAGAAACAACTTGAGAGGATAACATCAAGCTAGCGCCACGAATCTTCGGGAGAATGGACAAGATTTAGGGAAAACTCTACTTCGGTCTTCAAATGTTGAGAATGACGACGAGAAACAACACCAAAATTGATGAGATACTCCGGGAGAATGAAAAGAGGAAAGATTGACCCGAACATGAAAGAATTTGAAAGCGATCTTGGAGAAGCATCTGACTGATGAAATTCATACTTAAGTCAAACTTCGAAAAGAATTTGAGAATAACTCCGGAAAACTTAGAAGAGTCAGGTAAGATCCTGGGAAAAGACCTGTGGGTTAGGGCCCACTGAAAAGAAACACCATTGGAAAAGGATCGTTGGAGAGAGAGAGATGATGCACCAGAACAACTGAGGGACTTGAATGAGGTGACAACCTTGAAATAATTGAATGCAAACACTATTCTTCTGAGATATCTTCATCACTCTGGAACGATTAAATGGCGAGAGGCGACCAAGCAAGGGGAAACATTAGAGCTGAGGGGAAAATATGATCAACACCGAATACTTGAATTGAAACCTCTGGAAGGAAAACGAGAAAAATGATGATTAACTAGACGAGAATTCACCGGTTGAGACAATTGAGGAAAGACTGAAGATACTCCGCACGAATCAAATTGATGCTCGAATAGAGGCTCAGACTCCGGGAATAAAAAGGGTGGGAGGGCGGGAAAATCAAGGTAACTGGAACGACGAATAATTGAATAGAAAAGCGCCGGTTGAAATGATTGAGGAGATAATGCAAAGGCTTCGCACGAGTAGGATGGATATTCGATTTCGGACTCCGGTTCCGAGAAGAAGAAGGGTGGCCGGGTGGGAAAAGAAAACAACTTGGGACGGGGAAAACGACATCGGTTGAGAAAGCACTGAGGACTGATCTTGCAAAAGATGACGAGGATCGAAACAACTTGAAGAAAAGTGCACCGGATTGAAAAGAGGATGGACAACGCACGAAAACTAACCGCGTGATCCTAAAGAAAAATTTGAAGGGGAAGAGGAGTAATTCAAAACACCTATGTCAAGATTCCTTACCAGAGCGACGAAGGGGCAGAGGAGTAAAAAGAATTCCTACTCTCCAATATAACTAGACTCCAAAAAAGTTTCTTCTAGACTCGACATCAGCCAAACTATACGATCAATCAAGGGGGCTCCTATGGTCGGTCGAGACTCTGATACCAACTTGTCACGCCCAAGATGCGACCCTATCCTAAAGGAACTCGAAGGTCCCACAAAGGATAGAAGCGGATCTTGAAGACGCTTTTGCAAGGTGGATATCATTACATCAAACCATTACATAATAGTTGGGGATACATACATAAGGCGAAAACGCCCCAAGAATACATCAACATCATACAAGAGACCAACATCCGACTACGGATGGAACACAAACAGAAACTCAAACAATATCCACCCTGCTAGCCCAGGCTGCCGACCCGGAACCTAACCCAAGATCGACGGAGAAGAAGAAGAACTCCAACACGAGTAAACATCGCTCTCGCGTCATGATCATCGGATAACCTGTACCTGCAACTGGTGTTGTAGTAATCTGTGAGCCACGAGGACTCAGCAATCCCATTACCATGGGTATTAAGACTAGCAAAGCTTAAAGGGGTATGGAAGGGGTAAAGTGGTGAGGTTGCAGCAGCGACTAAGCATGTATGCTGGCTAACTTACGAAACAAGAGCGAGAAGAGGAGCTAAGGAAACGGTCGCCAACTAGTAATGATCAAGAAGTGATCCTGAACTCCTACTTACGTCAAACATAACACAAACCGTGTTCTCCTCCCGAACTTCCTCGAAAAGAGACAATCACTGGTACGCACGCGGTTGGTGTATTTTAATTAATTTTACTTCAAGTTTTCTACAACCGGATATTAACAAATTCCCATCTGCCACATAACCGCGGGCACGGCTCTCGAAAGTTTATACCCTGCAGGGGTGTCCCAACTTAGCCCATCACAAGCTCTCACGGTCAACGAAGGATATTCCTTCTCCCGGGAAGACCCGATCAGTCTCGGAATCCTGGTTACAAGACTTTTCGACAATGGTAAAACAAGACCAGCAAAAGCCGCCCGATGTGCCGACAAATCCCGATAGGAGTTGCACGTATCTTGTTCTCAGGGCACACCGGATGGGCAGGACGTCGGGTTGGCATAGACCCTGGTTGCCCAGGGGGCGCCGGACATCGCCCGGTTTGGACCAGCACTTAGAGGAACACTGGCCCGGGGGGGTAAATAAAGATGACCCTCAGGCTCCGGAAACCCAAGGGAAAAAGGCTTAGGTGAGGCAAATGTAAAACCAAGGTTGGGCCTTGCTGTAGGAGTTTTATTCAAAGCGAACTGTCAAGGGGTTCCCATAACACCCAACCACGTAAGGAACGCAAAATCAAGGAACATAACACCGGTATGACGGAAACTAGGGCGGCAAGAGTGGAACAAAACACCAGGAATAAGGCAGAGCCTTCCACCCTTTACCAAGTATATAGATGCATTAATAATATAAGAGATATTGGAATAACCCAACATAAACATAAACCAACATGGAGCAATCTTCATCTTCACCTGCAACTAGCAACGCTATAAGAGGGGCTGAGCAAATGCGGTAACATAGCCAAACAACGGTTTGCTAAGAAGGGTGACAAAAGTTAGAGGCTTTCATGGCAATTTGGGAGGCTTGATAAACAAGTGGTAGGTAGCGCGATATAGCGATAGCATCAAGCCAACTAGCATAGCAATGATAGTAATGAGATGCAAGGTGACGGTCATCTTGCCTGAAATCCCGCTAGGAAGAAGAACGAGTCCATGAAGAAGATGAAGTCACGAAGACGAACCAAGCGTAGACAAACGAATCCTCACGATCGCAACGAAACAGGAACTAATGAGAAGGAGCACAACCGGAAAGAAGCAAACAACATGGTAAACACACAACACATAATGAGACATGATGCTAAACCAAGTATGATGCATGTTAAGATTAAATGTTGTTAACATGGAAAGAGGTGAAGAATAATAAAACTACCTATCTAGGCAAGTTTAAACGAGGCCGGAACAACAAACAACAATTCCGGAAAATCCTCATAAGCATATTTCGAATTTGGTACTGTTCTGCCCTATACACAATTTTAATGTTGTTAAACAGCAAAATAAAGTGCAGCAAGTTAATCTATGCATTTTTCTACCCCATTTACATATAAAGTTTATTTAAAATGGAGCTACGCTTATTTAGTTATGAAATAAAGCATTTTAACATGCTATTTATGCAAATTAATTCAAACAGCACATTTAGACATTTTAAACATGTATGAAAGTGGTATATTGTGAAACTAGGCAAAATTCTAAGCATTTTACATATATGGTGTGTTTAATTTGGATGCATGCATATTTAGATATTCACAATTCAAAATGATGGCATTTCTGTAAATAAGAATACATTGGAAAATGCTAAAATACACAGAGTGGGAAAAAATATGCACGGACCGGATTGCAGCACAGTGCAGCGGCCCAGAAGCGAATGAGGCCTAAGTGGCTGGCTGTGTGGTGTGCAAAAAAAAGATAAATAAGAAGGGAGAGGGGCAAAAATTGGGATGCCTCGGAATTGAACCCAGCACCTCACAGTTGAAAACAGAGCGCGCTGACCAGCTCGCATAGAAGATTTTTGTGATGGATATTGGACTTGACAAAACATGAACAAGAGCAAAGCTTGATCTGGTAAGGCAAAAATTGATGGCAAAGAATGTGCCCGTGGGGATTTGATCCCTGGTCGCCCGGGTGACAAAGGGGAAGCGGAAGACTAACCGGTTGGGCTGTTGCGTGTGTTGTGCGCATAAGGAGGTGGCTTTCTTCATAACCGAACAACAGAAGTGGCGAGCTTCAGCCATGGCTACGCCGAGAAAGCTCACGGTAGCGGCGAGCGAACGCGGCGCCGATCTCTGCTGCTAGGCATCAGCGGGTGTGCGGAAAAGGGTGTGCATGCGGACGAACCAAGCGGCGGCTGCTGCGGGCATACGGACAAGGCTAGGTAATGCAAACCGAGGACGAGCAGGAGCTTGTCTCGGTCATGGTGGTTACAGGTCGAAGCAGGCAACGGAGCTCGCGAGTGAGATGCGCGTGTGCTGCGAGGCGTGTGCGGGAGTTGCAGGTGCAAGTGCAAGCAGGGGGCGGCCGTGTGCATGGAGCTGGAGCTCCTTGGCCATGGCGAGACGCGGCGAGGCAGTGAGCAAGCAGGGTGCGCGTGCGAGCAGGTTAGCGGGCGAGCTCCTCGGAGGAAACTCCGGCGAACAAAAGCTACAGAGGAGGGGCGCGATCGATGCACAGGACAAACCCGCACTCCCGCGTGCCACTCACGACACCAAACGACGGCAGAGACATCGCCAGCATCGGGAGGACAGAGGCGGCGGAGACCAACCCAACACGGCAGACGGCAGGGTGAAACGGTTACTAGCTGGAAGAAAACGCACCTACACAGGAGCCTAAGCCTAGCGATGCAAGGAAAACGGGCAGGATGCCACCGGAGGAGCTCCGGTGACAACGACGCGCGGCGACGCGCTCGGCCGGGAGGAATCAGGAGGGACAAGAAGCAATTGAGAAGACGAGGCATGGGGAGGAATCGGGCGCTCACCACAAACACGCGGGCGTGCGTGGATTGCTGAGCCGAAGATAGGAAGTGGCCGACGTCGGGGAAGAAGAGCCTCGCGGCGTTGGCTCCCGGCATGAAGTAGAGTACGCAGGGAAAGTAGAGGGACTTGGCGAATCTCCTGGACGAGGTGAGGAAGACGAAGACGACAATCTTGACGCTCCCGAGGAAGAAGAGGGTGGCCACTGGAAGGATCAAGCCGAGCACGAGCTCAAACTCGACTCGGACATGGCGTCGGCTATGGCGTGGAGAGCTTACCTTGCGGTGGCTAGATGAGGAGGAGGGAGGAATGGAAGGAGGAGAGACCCTAGGGCACCGGGGCATGATTTATAGGAGGTAGGGAGGCTGTCCCGGCCATCAAATCAAGCCGGCTGCCGACGTGGAGGTCTGGATGTGCGCCGTACAGGAGGAGGACGAAGCTCCTGTGGAGATGGGCTGGCTGTGCGCTGAAGTGAACAGGTAAGATAGGTGGGCTGCGCTGGGCTTCTCTTCCTGCCTCAACTTCTTTTTCTTCTCCATTTTCTTCAGACAGAAACTTGGAGGAAAAGAAAGAAAGGGGTAGACAGGGAATTTGACAGAGATAAAAATATATTAGGCGTCCTGGAAACATGCACAGTTTGAATAAACTAGTTTGGGCATTTTAAAGGATATAAAAATAATTCAAGTTTGAACTAAATTCAAACTTGAGCCATTTTTGAACCCAACCAAAACAATTCCAAAGGTTCTGTAATTCGGCAGAGAGTGTGTAGGCATCATTTAGGATTTATAAGGATAGGTTGAACATTTTTTCCGAATAGGGAAAATGCCACAAGAAAAAAATAAATGGAATAAAGAAGAAAGGAGAAGTTTGGATGGGATAGAAACTTGGGTGACTCCAAGTTGAAGTTGAGCAATAAGTAAAAGAGAAAGGATCAAGGACAAGAAGAAGGAGTTGTAATGCACATGAACAAGTAAAAGGAAACAAGCACAACAATAATATGGAGACGAATGCATGATGCAAAATAATAATAATAATAAAACAAACATCACAAGCAAGCAAGCAATCATGAACATGATGGATGCAAATGCACATGGCAACATACATGAAGATGGAATGCACAAAATGAGAATAAAAGATAACACAAGCATGATGATGCAACAATTTATTATGACAATCAAGGCAATCCATACATGGCAACAACAAATAAATGGAAGGCAACTAGAGCATCGGTCTCGGGCGTTACAGCGGACAGCAAGATCACCTAACGATATATTCAAATTCAACATAACATGGATCCAAAATTGAAATTCGAGATCCCGGCATTTTTGTAATCATATAAAAAGGGACATTACTCTTTCTTGTGGTGGTAATTGATTTATTTTTTGTTGTTGTTGAGGGAAGTGCGAATTGATTTGGTACTGTACAGGATAATCTTGTTCTCCCAATATTTTTTTACATTTTTCTTGTAGTTTTTCAATGGAATTTAAAGCAATATAGTAAAGGGGGACATGACTCTCTTGTGTCTTGTATGAATTGTCTTTTTTTACACGTTAAGTTTGTTTAGTCGAACATGGAATCCGCGCCTTGTTATCCCAAAATTTTCAAGTTAGAGTATCTTTTGTCTCTTCTGCTGCGAAACTCCCGCCTCTTCAACCCGCGCCGCACCTTGTTATCCTGAAATTTTGACGTGCGCGAAAAGTCCCTCCTCATTTGAAATCGACCCCGCAGCCCAAACACGCGAAATAACCCTTGCACCCCTCAGCCGGAAACGCCGCCTCGATGTAGCGTGGTCAAAACCGGTGGGGGTGCGTTCATAACTTACCCCACATTTTGGACAAGCGCGTCCCTAAGCCATGGCTCCACCCTACCTTCCCCTCCGTCCCCCCCCCCATTCATACACCGAGGCCGTCAAAACCCACGAAACCCCACGCTCCTCCGTCGGCCTCCCGACCGCCGCCCAGCCTGAGCCTCTTCCCTGATGACGTCGTCCACAGCAACAGCTCGACGTCCTTCATCCACCGCAACGGATGAGGATCCGTCGTCGATCTCGTCGTCCGGCTGAATCAGCCGCACAGTCCTCCACCTCCAAGGAGCTGCCCCGATGTTCGCCTCGTCTATCACGCCAACTCCATCCCCACAGCGCCGGCTTCACCTGTCCCACTGGAACCGTAGCACCCTCACGAATTACTCTGATGAAGTCGAGGCTTACTCGGCGCCACCAAGGAGGTTCTGCACTCACCGCTACATTTTATCTTTTATTCAATCTCACGGGGTTGTTGGTGCTCGATAACGAGCAGCCATGGCGGGTCTCCATCGACGGCACCGTCGCTAGCCACTTCCTGCACAGCGTCTCTCCCCCATGGCATTGCTTCCTCGCCGGTGACTTCCACACCAGCACTAGTTGTTTCTGCTCCGTCTCTCGCTCACGATGCGGCTCTGCTCTTGCTATCGGTCGCGCTACTGCTCTGCTCTTGCTTTCGTTGTTGTTGTTGCTCTGCTCTGCTCTTGCCATCGGTCGCGCTGCTGCTCCGCTCTTGCTCTCGTTCGTGCTGCTGCTCTGCTCTTGCTCGTGCTGCTGCTGCTACACGACCTGCAGCAGCTACAGGAGTTGTTGCTTTAGCACTCGCTCGTGGTGCGCCTGCACGAGCTGCTCTTTGCTAGTGCGTTCCCTGCTTGAGCAGCTGCTGATTTAGATCACTGCTTCTCTGCTACTAGTGCCCGAACGCCCTAAACTTCTATTGCAGTGCTCTGCTACTAGTTCAATCAGTTTCGTCAGTAAAATTCAGTTTCGATAGTAAAATTCAGTTTCGACTTTAAAGTTCAGTTTCTTCAGTTAAGTTTGGAGTCAATAGTATTTGTAGCATCTATCAGAGTGGCCGCGACGCGGCTGATGCATTTTACATCTAGCACTTTTTGGTGATATAGTTTACATCATCTATTGTAGATGCTATTAGACTCCCACTTCAGATTAACATTGTCAGTCTTGTCCTGCTTCAGCCTCGTTGTCATACACCTGACCGGAGCTGCTCTAAAGACGGTACCGTCCATCACAGTGCAGCAGTACCCTCGGCGCCATCTCCAGAGGCCTCAGATCTTCTTCCCCGCCTCCAACAGTCACACCAGCATCACCAGCCTCCACGTCCAACCCAATGATGCTAAGGTTGACAAGGCTACGCCAAAGAGGTTGTACACTCATCGCATCACTTTGTTACTCTACATTCATGTTGATCCCCCAAGGATCCTTTGGTTCAAAGCAGTTGCATATCTAGAAATAAATGAATCATGGCCACAAAGTTAACAGGGAGAAAACTAAATGCTCTTTTGAACCACAATTTGAATCGGTTTAGCAAGCTAGCCATTATACGACATTCATGCGGACCAAATAAGCTCACAAAATATTTCGAGGGTAGGCTGCAGCCTGTTGAAGACTGCCTACTAGAATCACCACTGGTTCAAAGAAAAAGTGAAGGAAAACATAGGAATTGGAAACTTTACTATGGTACTACTATTCATGTATTTGGTTAGAAGGAATGGAGCAAAGCAAAACTGGAGGATCTTTTCCTTTGGTGTCACTTTCAAAGAAAAAACGTAGGAATTTTAATATCCACTTGGACACCCTCTTCAAATTAATATGCGTGAAGAACAGGACTAAGTGCATTACTGGCATAATAAGATTCTTATTTTACATTTTCATGTGGTTTGACTTTAATTTGACCATGTTTCTCCATTCCCGTGTTCTTCCAATTCATGTGAACCAAACACCCAGGATGAGAGAAATCATGTGTTTGCAAATGCTCTGCTTTGCACGTGCATTCCTATCATATTCCTGTATTTTTCCTGTCCCTACTTCTTTAGAATCCTCCAATTCTAACGAGCCCTTACAGATTTACTTCATTTTCAGATAGGTGCCAAAGAAAACTCTGTGTGTTTTGTCCCACTCCTGCCATGTCATCATCCACCCCACCTGAGGTGCACCATCGGCGGAAGCATTCACTACAGAATAGATCCCCCCTGCGGACCTTCTTTCACCGCCTCAGATCATCTTCTCTGTTGTCGGCAGCCACGCCAACTGCATTACCATCATCGATTGAGCAGATGAACCTGAGTACTACATAGTTCCGGAAGAGAGGTCGCACTCTTTCATGTCTGTTTACGTTATACATCGATTATTATTACCTGCTACTTTATCGTCTTGTTCACCTCTTAGACTCCGAGTCTGGTACAAACTAATGTTCAAACTTGAGTTTTAAAATGCCTGTGGGGCACATATCGAGGCAGCAACGAATAGTATTTGTCTTCTATCATGGTTCATCTCGGGTCTTCTATGTGGTTCATGTTGGGTGGGCAACAAACAGCAGATGATCCATCGTCTATCTTTGTAAACTGAAGCTATTATCTGCCTCCTATCATTAGTTTTGGATCTATCCACTCGTTTGCTACCATCAGTCTTGATTTCTGCATGCACCACTTAGGCCTTACATAATCTAACTATGTTTTTTTATTATGCATGTCAGTTATTGTACACAATCGTACTGAACATGTAGAGAAAAAGAGAAGACCGTTGTGTGGGAATATAATGCCATGCATACGCCACTCCATGGTGGGCGAAGAGGGGGGGCCTCCCCCCATTCCAGATTGTATTCCAGAGGAAGATAACTGTTCAGAGGGGGATTCAGAGGGAGCCGACCACTCCTATTTACCCCCTAAGGTGTTTGCTCTAACGTGCCATGCTGATGTTGGTCATATCATGCATATGGCGCCTCGCATTGCTTACTTAATACATCTTATATGTCATCAGGTTAGTTTAGATTTGCTTTGTGTGAATGCCACATGTTTGGTTTCTATATCATATATGTGAATTATGCAATGCCATCTTCTTTAGCCAGGCATCATATACGTGAATCATGCAATGCCATCCTGTTTAGCCTGTCATCGTATATGTGAATTGTATCGTGCCACACTATTTTTTTCATAATGTATTCCATTTGTCGACAATGTTTGCACATTATTTGTGACGCCCCGAGACCGACGCTCCAGATGCGTTCCATGTTTTGCGTGTCAGCTCTGTTATTTATTTTGTTGTTGCATTCTTCATCGCATCATTCGCATTGCATTGGCACTCTCTTGCCGTCATTGTTTTTCAAACTTGCATCCGTTCGTAGTTGCCGCGTCCCCCCTTGCGTTCGTTGACCGTTCTGAGTCTAACCGGATTTTCGATTCTCTCTTGTCTGACCGTTTGACCCTCTCTGCACAACCACCGACCCCCTCCCGCGCGTCCAAAAGTTGTCCCGTACCCGACCCGGGTTGTTGTTACCGTTGAGTCCGGATCATCCCCTAACGTCTACAAAACATCACCGTTTTCTTTGTTGGACTCTCCTAGCCTATTTTCCTCGATCGTCCGATTTAAATCGGAGGGCCCAAATATCCTCTAATCTAATCCCATGAGATATATATAGGTCCAACCCTAGGATTAGGGATCTGTCCCATCCTTCCCATTCCGCCACCACCACACACTCACCCTGTTCCTCGAGATCCTTCCCCGACCAACCACCTTGCTTTCAACGCCACCCAACCAGATCGCGTAGCATCTCCCTCCTTGTTTTCATCCTCGAGCCAATCCCCTCGCTCGATCCAGCAGCCCAGCACCTCGGCCACCTCCTTCCTTGGCCCCTGCCCGGCGCTCCACCCCCAAGTAGCAGCAGCGCCCGAGCGCTCCTCTCCTCGCCGGTGCCCCCCCCCCTCTATTCCGGCGCCGGGAACGGAAACCCCGCGCCCGGATCTCGCCACCACCGCCTTGCCTCTGCCCGACTGCCGCTGCAGCTCGGGGACACCACAAGCCAAGCTATCCTCGTCGCCAGAGCCCCTCGATCCCGAGCTCCTCCGACTCGCAACCTCGCGCCTCGCCGCCGATGACCACATCCAGTAGGCCCGTGCCGCGCCCCGTCTCCCTTGCTCTCTTCACTTCCTTTTCTTCTTTCTGCGATTCATCTCTCTGCTCTCTCTTTGCTGAGCAGGAACCCCATCCCTGGTCGCGTCCTCGACGTGCGCGCCGTCACCCATTCGTCCCCGATGGATCCGCGAAGTCGCCCGTACGGGATCTCGTCAGCCTCCTGCTCCTTCGCCGCCCCGCGTCCCGCGCCATGGACGCCCGTGCGAGCTTCCAGTGCCGCCTCGTCCTTGCTCCACCACCATCTCGGGCAAGTTCGGCACTTCCCCGACCCGTTCAGGCCAGTCCCGGCCCTTTTCCCTCGTCGGATCCGGGGATTTCCCCTCGCTCCCATCTGCTGGCTGACCTCCTCTCCATCTCGTGCCACGGAGGCAACGCTCGAGCCCTGTTCGTCTCCAGGTCGTCGTGCCTCCTCCTCCCGTCCTTCTCCTGCTCGCCTTCTCTCTGCTTCCCTTCATCTTTTCCCTCTCTGAATTCTCTCTCTGTCTTTTCCTTCTTCAGGAAACAGCAACAGCCACCGCCCTCCTTGGAGCTCCCATGGCCGACGCCTCAAGCTTGTCTCCGTCGGATCCGCGCCCGCGCCCTGTTCCTAGTCGCCTCCACCTGGATCCGTTCCACCTCGCCTCGCCGTCCCCGTCCTCAAGTCCGGCCGTGGTCCTCGCCCCCTGCATCCTCTGCTTCGAGCAGGAGGACGACCGCATGTCCGCGCGCGTTGACCTCCCCTGCCGCGCCTAGCTCCTTGAAGGCCCAGCCGCCTCTCCGCTTCCGGCCCGAGAGCCCGATGTGAGCAGCCACCTAAACCTGTTGTACTGTTGGGCCAGTTGGATTTGGCCCAGTTCTTGTTTTTTTCCCCTCCGGCGATTTTAGTAATTATCCGAGGATTTACAGTTTTACAGAAAACCCCCTGTTCTTCATGCATTTAATAACTAATAAACCGTGCACCGGATTAAAATGATTTAAACATGTAAAATGCTTAGAATTTTGTGTAGTTTAATAATATGCCACTTTCACCCATGTTAATATTGTTTAAAATGCTGTTTGATTAAATTTGCTCAAATAACATCCTAAATGCTTTAATTCATAACTAAATAACCGTAGCTTGGATTTTAATAAATTATATATGTAAATGGGGTAGAAAAATGCCTAGTTTAACTTGGTGCACTTCATTTTGCTGTTTAACAACTTTAAAATTGCGTTTATGGCAGAACAGTACCAAATCTAAAATATGCACATGAGGATTTTCCGGAATTGTTGTTTGTTATTTCCGGCCTCATTTAACTTGCTTAAATAGGTAGTTTACTTATGCTTCACCTCTTGCCATGTTAATCAACATTTAACATTGTTGGGTACATAAGCGGGAGAGAACTAAATAATTGATGTGGTGTTTCGTCAATTTGCAACTCGTTGCATATTGAGCTCCACTTAATTTGTAGTGTTGTTTGTTGCACTTTGCCATGCCATGCCTCATTAAACCGGACATGCATCATACTTGATTATGCATCATGCCATGTTTCTGTGATGGTTGTTTACTATGTTGTTTGTTTCTTTCAGGGTTGCTTCTCTCGTTAGCTTCGGTTTCGTTCCGGAGTTGTGAGGATTCGTTCGACTACGTCCGTTTGTCTTCTTCATGGACTCGTTCTTCTTCCTAGCGGGATCTCAGGCAAGATGACCATACCCTCGAAATCACTTCTATCTTTGCTTGCTAGTTGTTCGCTCTATTGCTATGTCGCGCTACCTACCACTTGCTTATCAAGCCTCCCGAATTGCCATGAACCTCTAACCTTTGTCACCCTTCCTAGCAAACCGTTGTTTGGCTATGTTACCGCTTTTGCTCAGCCCCTTCTTATAGTGTTGCTAGTTGCAGGTGAAGATTAAGTTTGTTCCTTGTTGGACCAGGGATATTATGAACTCTGTTGGGATATCACAATATCTCTTATTTAATTAATGCATCTATATACTTGGTAAAGGGTGGAAGGCTCGGCCTTATGCCTGGTGTTTTGTTCCACTCTTGCCGCCCCTAGTTTCCGTCATACCGGTGTTATGTTCCTTAATTTTGCGTTCCTTACGCGGTTGGGTGATATATGGGACCCCCTTGACAGTTCGCTTTGAATAAAACTCCTCCAGCAAGGCCCAACCTTGGTTTTACCATTTGCCTACCTAGCCTTTTTCCCTTGGGTTCTGCAGACTCAAGGGTCATCTTTATTTTAAACCCCCGGGCCAGTTCTCCTTCGAGTGCTGGTCCAAACCGAGCGATGTCCGTCGCCCCCTGGGCAACCAGGGTCTATGCCAACCCGACGTCTGGCTCATCCGGTGTGCCCTGAGAACGAGATATGTGCAGCTCCTATCGGGATTTGTCGGCACATTCGGGCGGCTTTGCTGGTCTTGTTTTACCATTGTCGAAATGTCTTGTAAACCGGGATTCCGAGACTGATCGGGTCTTCCTGGGAGAAGGTTTATCCTTCGTTGACCGTGAGAGATGATAATGGGCTAAGTTGGGACACCCCTGCAGGGTATTATCTTTCAAAAGCCGTGCCCGCGGTTATGTGGCAGATGGGAATTTGTTAATATCCGGTTGTAGAGAACTTGACACTCGACCTTATTTAAAACGCATCAACCGCGTGTGTAGCCGTGATGGTCCTTCTCGGCGGAGTCCGGAAGTGAACACGGTTTCTGGGTTATGTTTGACGTAAGTAGGAGTTCAGGATCACTTCTTGATCATTGCTAGTTCACGACCGTTCCGTTGCTTCTCTTCTCGCTCTCATTTGCGTATGTTAGCCACTATATATGCTTAGTGCCTGCTGCAGCTCCACCTCATTACACCATCCTTTCCTTTAAGCTTAAATAGTCTTGATCTCGCGGGTGTGAGATTGCTGAGTCCTCATGACTCACAGATTCTACCAAAACAGTTGCAGGTGCCGACGATACCAGTGCAGGTGACGCAACCGAGCTCAAGTGGGAGCTCGATGAAGATCTTGTCCGTTGCGTTGTTTCTTTCATGTTGATCAGTAGTGGTGACCAGTTGGGACGATCGGGGATCTAGCAGTTGGGTTGTCTTCTTTTATTTTGGTTCCGTAGTCGGACCTATGTGTGTACTCTGAATGATGTATGATTTATTTATGTATTGTGTGAAGTTGCGATTGTAAGCCAACTCTTTACCCCATTCTTGTTCATTACATGGGATTGTGTGAAGATGACCCTTCTTGCGACAAAACCACAATGCGGTTATTCCTCTAAGTCGTGCCTCGACACGTGGGAGATATAGCCGCATCATGGGCGTTACAAGTTGGTAATCAGAGCCATCCCCGACTTAGGAGCCCCGTACTTGATCGAATCGCTGGCGTTGTTGAGTTTAGAACAAAAATGTTTTGAGTCTTAGGATTATATATATCGGAGAGTAGGATTCTTTTTACTCCTCAGTCCCTTCGTCGCTCTGGTGAGGCCTCCTGACGTAGAAGTTTTGACTCTTCTCTCCTCAAATTTCACTAAAAAAAATTTAGGATCACGCGGGTATCTTGGAATCGTTCCGATGGTTTTGTGACGAGAACATTGTTCTTGGTGCCTCCTGACATTTAGGGGTTGTGGCAGTGTCCCGGGGAGTTGAGCTCCGAGGTGTTGTCGTCACAATTTTATCGTTGCAGTTCTGGAATACCTGAGTTTCGCCGACATCGAAATCTCTTTTATGCAGTTGTTGGTGAGATCACCTCGACGCCACCTAGTACTGGGGCGGGAGTTCGGGAGTATTGCCATAACTCGTATAACGGATGCTTTTTCGAAGGTTGAGGTACATGATTTCCGAAGGTTTCTTGGTTATGTGTTGACGGATGGATACAGCTGGATCTAGGGATTGCTAGTTTGGGTGATATATTTTGTGTCCCCTGTATCCCCAACACCAGATTGCATAACCAGAAGGTTTCGGGAGTTTATAAGTGGGAATTCAAGTAGCTCTTAGGATATCTTTCCGACAGATGCATGATATGAGATTGGGGTTCGACGTCTAGTGGTCCTCCTTTCCACGGTTGGTTTTACAGTGGTCTCGTAGTGTCTTAAAGAGTCCTTGGCTATGCCGACTCGGGGACGCTTCGTATGTCATGTGCACAGCCTTGTACATGATGGTGCTATACGATTGAGCCCGTGTGGGCCCCACCATGAAAACTTCGGACGAAATCTCTATCATATGTTTGTTCCGACTTATTTTGCAAGCCAAATCCTTTGTTTTGTTTTAAGTTGTGGTATTCGAGTTGCTTCAATGTCAAGTGTTGATTCCATACCTTATCCTAAGCGGTGTTCTCATATTGCTATGTGAATACTAATCCTTCTTGTTCATCAAGGTTGTCTTTTCAATTTTTTTCCAACCGGTGTGTTTCTCTTCAAGTGGATCCGATAATCCTTTTCTGCGGCGGAACAAGCTAAGGAGTGCAGGCGGCTCTGGTTTCGAATGGTACCTTGTTTCGAATGGAAAGGAAGAAGACACGAAGGGAGGAGTTCCGCTTAGCCTTTGCTCCTCTTTGATAGAAGTAGCTCTTTTGTTTGCCAGAATGGCTTTTCAACATTCGCGAGATCAATTCTCAGTTCTTTGCAACGGTGTTTGCTTCATCCGTCCCAAGTTGTCTTTGTTTTCCCACCCTCCCACCCTCTTGCTTCAAGGACTCAGATTTCTTAATCATGTATCCATCTTATGGATGTGAAGTTTCTCCATTCTTTTCCATCAATGTTCTTACCCGGTGGTTCTCATGAAGATGTTCTTCAAGTTTATCATTATTCGTTCTCTTTCTTCTCCAGTGGACTAAATTCAAGCTTTCGGTGTTGATCATATTCCCTTCCTTGTTTCACGTGTTTTCGTATGTCGGTGCATCTCTTAATCATTCCCCGCTTGCTATTCAATTGTTCCGGAGTGCTGAAGATATCTCTGAAGATTCGTGTTTCCACTCCGCATCAATTCTAACTATTTCGAGGTTGTTACCTCATTCAAGCCATTTAATTCAACCGGTGCAATCTCCTTTTCAAGTAATCATTTCAACGGTGTTTCTTTTGAGTGGGCCCTAACCCACAGGTTTTTTTTCCTGGATCTTACCTGACTCTTCTAATTTTTCCGGAGTTATTCTCAAATTCATTGCAAAGTTTGACGTAAGAATGAATTATCATCAGTCAAATGTCTTTCTCCAAGATCTTTCAAATTCTTTTCATTGTTGATTCAACCTTTCTATTCTTCATGGTTCCGGAGTGCCTCAATAATTCATGGTGATGTTTCTCATCATCATTCTCCACATTTGAAGACCGAAGAAGAATTTCTCGTGAATCTTGGTCCGTTCTCTTGAAGATTCATGGTTCTTACTTGTTGCCATCCTCTCAAATTGTTTCCAATCGCGTAATTCTTTTCTTACCCATCCGGAGCATTTCAGAGTTGTTTTCGTTTCTTGTTCATCCAAAGGCCATCATTTCAGAAGATTTCTTCGTTCTAAGTTTTTAGCCTTGTTCTCCAACTATTCTAAATTGATGTCTCTTCGTTCTTCTCAAAATCTTACCGGTGCATCATTCAAGTATTCTCTATTCAGCTCGTCATCTATTCGTTCACTTGTATCTAAATCCCCTCAAGTATCTTCTTTCGTTTTCCAATTCTTCCCGGTGAATTGTGCCTTTGCTACTTTCATTTCCAATTCTTACGGTGGTTCGTTCAAGATTTCTCTTCCTTCGTCACATATCAAGTTATTCGTTGTTTCAATCCTACCGGTGGTTCGATGAAGGCCTTCCCAAGTTTGCGCAATATCTATCTTAATCCTTTCTACGAGAATAAGTAGTATGCAAGATCCGTTGCTTGTCATCAATTTAAATTGGTGAAGGATATGTGTAATGTAATTCTTATTCTTGTTTCATCCAAGTGTTTAATCCCTTCTTTTGGAGTTCGTTCATGCTATCAAATTCTTGATTTCAATTGTTCATCTTTCTTTCCGGAGCTTCAAGTTATTTCAATTATATCATTCCAAAGCTTCATCTAATCATTGCAAGGCTTCTCCCGGAGTTCTTTTCAACTTTCCCTTTCGTTTGATCATTCTTTTATTACCGGAGTTCTTCATGGAGGTTACATGGTGGTTCATCAAGGATTCTTTCATTCCTCAATTGTTCTTCAACATTTTCTCGAAGTTAAGATCCGCTAAACTATACTCTTAAATAAACATGGTGCTCAACACATGTTTTGTTTTGTGGAGTTCAAGTATTCTTCATCTTGCATTCCGAAGTGCAATTCTTTCTCTTATCTTTTGAGGTGGTGTTATGTCATTCTTGACTATTTGAGTTCGCGTTTCATGATTCACATGTTGTCAAGAATGAGATATTTTAAATCCACCAATCTCTTCGTTGGAGCTATCTTGTGTCATGTTTCACCTATAGCCTTCCCTAAGGGTTTTTTTTGCTATTTATGGTGCTCATAAATGACCCAAGTTCTCCATTTATCCTCCCGGCGAAATAAGTTTCTCGTCTCCTTGTTCATATCAATCCAATCTATTGTTTTCCGTTAGTGGCAGAATTTCACCTCATAATTTTGAGAAGTTTTCCATAAGCCCACTACAAGCTTACTCCTTTCGTTGTTGGTTTTCGAACAACTCCGTTCTAACCTTCTAGGAAGGATGCTTTCTAAGCTCATTTGTGGCAGAAGTTGTCATTTTCTTCTCCGTTATCTTATTCCGACGATCTATCTTCTATTCGTTCGTCCCGGAGGCATTGTGATGTTGCTCTCTTCGACCAATCATCTTGTTTTGTCAAGATCATGTAATGTTTCCTTTCTTATCCGTTTAGCCGGAGTGTCGTGTTTTCATTCGAGTTCTCTCATCTTATCAAGTTTTGTCTCCTTCCTCAACCGGAGTGCGGCCTGAAATCTTTCTTACCCTTGTGCCATTCTTTCATTAGTTACGGAGGCAGTGTGTTGGTAAATTCATCGAGTATCCTCTCATCTTGTCGAGATCATGTTCAATTCCTTCCATTTACAGTCGGAGTGCGGCCAAAATTATATCACTCTTATTCCTTCTGTATCTTGTTTTAACCGGAGTGTGGTCGTAATTGATCTTTATCATTCCTTACACATCTCGTTTCAACCGGAGTGCTTGCATGTACTTCTTGTCCATCGTAACCATTTTTGTTCGTCTTTCAATCTACAAGGTTCTCGTGATGTTCCTTGTTCCTCTTTGCCAACAGAGTGTTTGCAATCTTGTTTGTCTCCGTTGCATTCTTTCTTTCAAATTGTTCAACCTCTCAAGGTTCGTGGTTTCACTCGTTTGTCAAAGAAGCAATTAGTTTTACCTCTTCTCTTCCTCTTTCGCTTTTCTCCGGTGCCATCCTAGATCTCGGGACGAGATCCTCTTGTAGTGGTGGAGTGTTGTGATGCCCCGAGACCGACGCTCCAGATGCGTTCCATGTTTTGCATGTCAGCTCTGTTATTTATTTTGTTGTTGCATTCTTCATCGCATCATTCGCATTGCATCGGCACTCTGTTGCTGTCATTGTTTTTCAAACTTGCATCTGCTCGTAGTTGCCGCGTCCCCCCTTGCGTTCGTTGACCGTTCTGAGTCTAACCGGATTTTCGATTCTCTCTTGTCTGACCGTTTGACCCTCTCTGCACAACCACCGACCCCCTCCCGCGCGTCCGAAAGTTGTCCCGTACCCGACCCGGGTTGTTGTTACCGTTGAGTCCGGATCATCCCCTAACGTCTACAAAACATCACCGTTTTCTTTGTTGGAATCTCCTAGCCTATTTTCCTCGATCGTCCGATTTAAATCGGAGGGCCCAAATATCCTCTAATCTAATCCCATGAGATATATATAGGTCCAACCCTAGGATCTAGGGATCCTGTCCCATCCTTCCCATTCCGCCGCCACCACACACTCACCCTGTTCCTCGAGATCCTTCCCCGACCAACCACCTTGCTTTCAACGCCGCCCAACCAGATCGCGTAGCATCTCCCTCCTAGTTTTCATCCTCGAGCCAATCCCCTCGCTCGATCCAGCAGCCCAGCACCTCGGCAACCTCCTTCCTCGGCCCCTGCCCGGCGCTCCACCCCCAAGTAGCAGCAGCGCCCGAGCGCTCCTCTCCTCGCCGGTGCGCCCCCCCTCCATTCCGGCGCCGGGAACGGAAACCCCGCGCCCGGATCTCGCCACCACCGTCTTGCCTCTGCCCGACTGCCGCTGTAGCTCGGGGACACCACAAGCCAAGCTATCCTCGTCGCCAGAGCCCCTCGATCCCGAGCTCCTCCGACTCGCAACCTCGCGCATTGCCGCCGACGACCACATCCAGTAGGCCCGTGCCGCGCCCCGTCTCCCTTGCTCTCTTCACTTCCTTTTCTTCTTTCTGCGATTCATCTCTCTGCTCTCTCTTTGCTGGGCAGGAACCCCATCCCTGGTCGCGTCCTCGACGTGCGCGCCGTCACCCGTTCGTCCCCAATGGATCCGCGAAGCCGCCCGTACGGGACCTCGTCAGCCTCCTGCTCCTTCGCCGCCCCGCGTCCCGCGCCATGGACGCCCGTGCGAGCTTCCAGTGCCGCCTCGTCCTTGCTCCACCACCATCTCGGGCAAGTTCGGCACTTCCCCGACCCATTCAGGCCAGTCCCGGCCCTTTTCCCTCGTCGGATCCGGGGATTTCCCCTCGCTCCCATCTGCTGGCTGACCTCCTCTCCATCTCGTGCCAGGGAGGCAACGCTCGAGCCCTGTTCGTCTCCAGGTCGTCGTGCCTCCTCCTCCCGTCCTTCTCCTGCTCGCCTTCTCTCTGCTTCCCTTCATCTTTTCCCTCTCTGAATTCTCTCTCTGTCTTTTCCTTCTTCAGGAAACAGCAACAGCCACCGCCCTCCTTGGAGCTCCCATGGCCGACGCCTCAAGCTTGTCTCCGTCGGATCCGCGCCCGCGCCCTGTTCCTAGTCGCCTCCACCTGGATCCGTTCCACCTCGCCTCGCCGTCCCCGTCCTCAAGTCCGGCCGTGGTCCTCGCCCCCTGCATCCTCTGCTTCGAGCAGGAGGACGACCGCATGTCCGCGCGCGTTGACCTCCCCTGCCGCGCCTAGCTCCTGGAAGGCCCAGCCGCCTCTCCGCTTCTGGCCCGAGAGCCCGATGTGAGCAGCCACCCAAATCTGTTGTACTGTTGGGCCAGTTGGATTTGGCCCAGTTCTTGTTTTTTCCCCTCCGGCGATTTTAGTAATTATCCGAGGATTTACAGTTTTACAGAAAACCCCCTGTTCTTCATGCATTTAATAACTAATAAACCGTGCACCGGATTAAAATGATTTAAACATGTAAAATGCTTAGAATTTTGTGTAGTTTAATAATATGCCACTTTCACCCATGTTAATATTGTTTAAAATGTTGTTTGATTAAATTTGCTCAAATAACATCCTAAATGCTTTAATTCATAACTAAATAACCGTAGCTTGGATTTTAATAAATTATATATGTAAATGGGGTAGAAAAATGCCTAGTTTAACTTGGTGCACTTCATTTTGCTGTTTAACAACTTTAAAATTGCGTTTATGGCAGAACAGTACCAAATCTAAAATATGCACATGAGGATTTTCCGGAATTGTTGTTTGTTATTTCCGGCCTCATTTAACTTGCTTAAATAGGTAGTTTACTTATGCTTCACCTCTTGCCATGTTAATCAACATTTAACATTGTTGGGTACATAAGCGGGAGAGAACTAAATAATTGATGTGGTGTTTCGTCAATTTGCAACTCGTTGCATATTGAGCTCCACTTAATTTGTAGTGTTGTTTGTTGCACTTTGCCATGCCATGCCTCATTAAACCGGACATGCATCATACTTGATTGTGCATCATGCCATGTTTCTGTGATGGTTGTTTACTATGTTGTTTGTTTCTTTCCGGGTTGCTTCTCTCGTTAGCTTCGGTTTCGTTCCGGAGTTGTGAGGATTCGTTCGACTACGTCCGTTTGTCTTCTTCATGGACTCGTTCTTCTTCCTAGCGGGATCTCAGGCAAGATGACCATACCCTCGAAATCACTTCTATCTTTGCTTGCTAGTTGTTCGCTCTATTGCTATGTCGCGCTACCTACCACTTGCTTATCAAGCCTCCCGAATTGCCAGGAACCTCTAACCTTTGTCACCCTTCCTAGCAAACCGTTGTTTGGCTATGTTACCGCTTTTGCTCAGCCCCTTCTTATAGCGTTGCTAGTTGCAGGTGAAGATTAAGTTTGTTCCTTGTTGGACCAGGGATATTATGAACTCTGTTGGGATATCACAATATCTCTTATTTAATTAATGCATCTATATACTTGGTAAAGGGTGGAAGGCTCGGCCTTATGCCTGGTGTTTTGTTCCACTCTTGCCGCCCCTAGTTTCCGTCATACCGGTGTTATGTTCCTTGATTTTGCGTTCCTTACGCGGTTGGGTGATTTATGGGACCCCCTTGACAGTTCGCTTTGAATAAAACTCCTCCAGCAAGGCCCAACCTTGGTTTTACCATTTGCCTACCTAGCCTTTTTCCCTTGGGTTCTGCAGACTCAAGGGTCATCTTTATTTTAAACCCCCGGGCCAGTTCTCCTTCGAGCGCTGGTCCAAACCGAGCGATGTCCGGCGCCCCCTGGGCAACCAGGGTCTATGCCAACCCGACGTCTGGCTCATCCGGTGTGCCCTGAGAATGAGATATGTGCAGCTCCTATTGGGATTTGTTGGCACATTCGGGCGGCTTTGCTGGTCTTGTTTTACCATTGTCGAAATGTCTTGTAAACCGGGATTCTGAGACTGATCGGGTCTTCCTGGGAGAAGGTTTATCCTGCGTTGACCGTGAGAGCTTATAATGGGCTAAGTTGGGACACCCCTGCAGGGTATTATCTTTCGAAAGCCGTGCCCGCGGTTATGTGGCAGATGGGAATTTGTTAATATCCGGTTGTAGAGAACTTAACACTCGACCTTATTTAAAACGCATCAACCGCGTGTGTAGCCATGATGGTCTCTTCTCGGCGGAGTCCGGGAAGTGAACACGGTTTCTGGGTTATGTTTGACGTAAGTAGGAGTTCAGGATCACTTCTTGATCATTGCTAGTTCACGACCGTTCCGTTGCTTCTCTTCTCGCTCTCATTTGCGTATGTTAGCCACTATATATGCTTAGTGCCTGCTGCAGCTCCACCTCATTACACCATCCTTTCCTTTAAGCTTAAATAGTCTTGATCTCGCGGGTGTGAGATTGCTGAGTCCTCATGACTCACAGATTCTACCAAAACAGTTGCAGGTGCCGACGATACCAGTGCAGGTGACGCAACCGAGCTCAAGTGGGAGCTCGATGAAGATCTTGTCCGTTGCGTTGTTTCTTTCATGTTGATCAGTAGTGGTGCCCAGTTGGGACGATCGGGGATCTAGCAGTTGGGTCGTCTTCTTTTATTTTGGTTCCGTAGTCGGACCTATGTGTGTACTCTGAATGATGTATGATTTATTTATGTATTGTGTGAAGTGGCGATTGTAAGCCAACTCTTTATCCCATTCTTGTTCAATACATGGGATTGTGTGAAGATGACCCTTCTTGCGACAAAACCACAATGCGGTTATGCCTCTAAGTCGTGCCTCGACACGTGGGAGATATAGCCGCATCGTGGGCGTTACATTCTTCTACTCTTCTTGTGCATCAGCCATTTGAGTCGATCATGGGAAAATCCGGAGTGAAAACAAGGTCTTCTAAGCAGTCGGTGCTACCTGTCGATGTAGATTTCTTGCTGGTTACAGATAGCTCCTCAGAGGAGGACTGAGAGACAGATGACCAGTCGTATCCCCTCCCCCCCCCCCCCGAGGTGTATGATCTAACTTGGCAGGGTTATATTGCTCATATCATGCATATGGTGTCTTGCATTGCCATGCCATCTGCTTAGATTAGACATGCTTTGTGTGAATGCCTCCTGTTTGCTTTCTATATCTGATATGTGAATTATGCAATGCCATGTTTTTTAGCCAGTTATCATATATGTGAATTATGCACCGCCATCCTGTGTAGCCAGGCATGACATATGTGAATTATCTCATGCCATCCTTTTTTTATTACGTATTCCATTTGTCAACAATCTGTGTATATTGAACTACTCTTCATGTGTATCGGCCATTTGAGCCGGTTATGGAAAAATCTGGAGTGAAAACAAGGTCTTCAGAGCAAGCAATGGTACCTGTTGAAGCATATATCTCAATGGTTACAGGTAGCTCCTCAGAGGAGGATTCAGAGACAGATGAACAATCCTATAGCCACCTGAGGTGTATGCTCGAACTTTCAATGTTTATATTTCTCATATCATGCATATGGTGTCTTGAATTGCTTAGTTTAGACATCATACACACAATATTCAGTGCCATCTGCTTAGTTCAGAAATCATACATGCGAGTGCCAGCTGCGTAGTATATGAATCAATTATGTGAATTATATCATGCCATCTTGTATACTTACACAACATGTATGTGAATTATTTCATCCCAACCTATTTAGAAAGACATCGTTTAGTTATGTCATGTCATCCTGTTTAGATACTCATCATATGTTGAATTATGCCATTATATCATGTTAAGTAATCCATCATATATCTGAAAATGTGTCATGCTGTCATGTTTAGTTAGCCATCATATATATGAAATTGTGTCATGTTGTCCTGTTTGGTTAGACAACATATATGCGAATTACCACAACTATCTATCATACAATGTCTGCTCATTCAATTTATTTTCTTGTTTATCAGCCATTTGAATTGGAGGGGGTGATGGCAGTATCTAAGGGAGTAAAACCCGTTCTTCACTAAAGATGGTGCTACCTGTCGATGCAGATAGAACCATGGTTGTACTGGCCCACGAACTAGCCCCACCACACATAATCGAGACTCTTCCAGATTGTACACCTACACCGGTGGATAGAGAACCAGCTACACCCCATCTAACTCCAACCCCAGCAGATAGTAACCCACTTCAAGTTGACACAGCACCATGTCTAGCATAGAGTACCCCCACACGAGCAGTTTGTAAAGCAACTGCAGTGCCGAAAGCACGAGGACCACCACAGCGAACCCAAACTCCATGTTTAAAGCAGAAGAGCAACTATTCTCAGGTCAGATTCCGTAGCTATGGTCCATACTCCTTCGCTCTTGCATCACTGTATTTACTCATACCAACTAATTTTGAATTGGAGGATCCAATTGAAACTCCAATGGCGCAACAGGTATGTTTTAAACCTATTTCTTTAACTCGATTGTTGTTCTAACTTCTTGCTCTATGTTGATTTCAGTTTCAGTTGTATAAACAGTTATGTTCTCATGTCATGCACATTACAAGTGTTGCTAGTGATGTGTATTTTCCCACACTTATATTCTATCTATGTTGCTGTGTCTTAAAAAGATATGATTTGAACTGTGTCTCTATCTTGATTTGGCAACATAAATTAGACTGATATAGACAATACAGTGACCATAGTACATACATATATGTTTGTTTCATGTTGTATCCCGTCCACCTTGCTACTGAATCGGTTTACCAAAATGAGGGTCATATACTACATGCTAAACCTGTGATGTGTCTGCTTGTTTCTCTTGTAGAATGTGAACAAAATAGTGGAGAAGAGCACCCCATTATGCAATGGTAGAGAAAGTAATGCAGATAAGGTTCAAGATAGTGAGACAACCCTGTTGGTCTCCAAGAAAGGTGATAAAAACTATCTTGTAGACAGTGAGACAACCCCAAAGTCCTACGTAGATGTAGTGTTCGAGTTACTGGCCACTACCGCTGGCACAAGCTCCTCGAACTCGTTGCCTGAATCACTTCGGCTTCTTCAGTCTCAGCTACAAGCTGAAAGGCATGAGTCAGTTGTGCTACGGCAAGAAGCTGAAGGATTGAGGAAGTCCCTGCAGAATTTAGATGCATACTTTCAGGTGCAACAGCAAGTGTTGGACGATGTTGGCGCCAAACAAGAGAAAACTAATAAGATTGCTAAGCTTCTTACTAGCATGGTGGGTATCCAGGATATCATTTCTTGAGCTCTTTTGAAGTGGTTTTAGTTCTGGACTTGTTTTGCTGCCGCGTTTATTTTCACTAGTGGCCAATTTAGACGCCCAGTGTACATAATATGCTGCTTCGTTCACGACATTTGCACTGGTGGCGAACTTTGATGCCCAGTGGATGTAATATTTGTAATAGTCGTAATAGCCTAGCGTAAGTTGCTTGCTTATTTATTTCTTTTTTTCTTGTTTATTTTTTTGCTTGTAGTCGCAGCAGTTCCTTTTCCGTGGTAACCTTTTTATTTAGAACTAGGCCACAATAACCATGCGCAACATACGGACCGTTGTAACCATTGTCCTGCTGGCTGCTTTAGTGGGCTTCCTAAGGTCTGTATGATCCATGGGCCTTCTTTGGCCCGCAGATTCAATGGGCCTTCTACGGGCCATTTGATAGATTGGCCAAACATGGGTCATACATTCGTGGACCATTAACGGGCCGCAATATGGGCCGTAAATGGGCTAGAATTGGATTCGTCTGTTTATGGGTCGACCATAACGGGCCATTAATAGGCCGATGTGTACAACGGGCTTAATTCTATCGGCAGGCATAACGGGTCATTAATGGGCCATAATTGATGACGCTATGAAAACGTCCCAACGAATTAACGGGCCACATACGGGCCGACTTTAACTACGGCTGAATTTGGCCCACAAGCGGAACAGGCCATTAACGGACCATAAGTAATCAAATGCTGGAATTGAGCCCAATAATAAATGGGGCCTTAGAAGGCCGAAAGATAACACGAGCTGGAAACGGTCCAATGGAATAATGGGTCGTTAATGGGTATAAAGTGATACATTGTTCATTCTGGGCCAGTTTCACCACGGGCCTTTTTGGCCCGGAGTTACAAAGGGCCTCATATGGGCCTAAAGACGTCATGGGCCATACATGGGCCGAAAGTTACAACAGGCTGGAATCATATTAGATGGCCCAGATGACACCACTGGGCCTAATTCGTATAGGCCATAACGGGTCGTGAGTTAGCGAGCTGTAAATGGGCTATATGCAAACGGGCCGTTAACATGATTTTCGTGGGCCGGCCTGCTTCTTTTTGACCAAGTCAAACGAGCCGGCCTTTTCACCTGAATGGGCCGCTGTTGGGCCAAGCCACGTGTCGATGTACCATAGGTGCATCACGTCGATTCGTTGGATGACAACTGTCCCAACACGGAGCTGACACGTGGTTCCTCCGGCGAAGGAGAATTTTACACGTGGAAAATCCCCATTGGTCCTGGCTGTTAACGGGTTATCGGATCCAAACCAGAACCCGATAGGTTAACGGCGACCCGTTACGGTGGATGCCACGTGTCGGTTACCCTTGACGAAAGCACTTCTATGATGCGTCATTCATCGTCATGGAAGTGGACACTTCCGTGATGATAATTTTGGTATTGTCATGGAACACTTCTATGACAGCACAGGTATGACTATCTTGATTCTGTCATAAAATCGTCATGGATGTACATGCATGACAGAAAACGTGACCTACTGTGACAAACACGTATCATCACGGAAGCGTATTTTTTTGTAGTGATGTGTTGTTTCGGCCTCATTTAAACTTGCTTTGGTGTGGAGTTCGTTCATGCATCATCTCTTGCCTTGAGTAACAACATTTAAACTTGTCGTGCATCATGCTTGGTTGTGCATCATGCCATGTTATGCTTGTTTGTTTACTACGTTGTTTGCTTCTTTCCGATTGTGCTTCTTCTCGATAGTTCTGGTTACGTTGCGATTGTGAGGATCCGTTCCACTATGATGGTTTGTCTACTTCATGGACTCGATCTTCTTCCGAGCGGTATTTCAGGCAAGATGACCATTACCCTGGATATCACTACTATCTTTGTTTTGCTAGTTGTCTCGATGCTATCGCTATGTCGCGCTACCCACCACTTGTTTGTCAAGCCTCTCAAATTTCCATGATAAGCCTCTAACCTTTTCCACCATCCCAGCAAATCATTGATTGGCTATGTTAATGATTTGCTCAACCCCTCTTATAGCGTTGCTAGTTGCAGGTTGTTCCATGTTGGGACATGGATATCATGGGATATACAATATCTCTTTTTTAATTAATGCATATATATATACTTGGTAAAGGGTGGAAGGCTCGGCCTTTTGCCTGGTGTTTTGTTCCACTCTTGCCGCCCTAGTTTTCGTCATACCGGTGTTATGTTCCTTGATTTGTGTTCCTAAAACGGTCAGGGTTTACGGGCCCCTCTTGTCAGTTTGCTTTGAATAAAACTCCTCCAGCAAGGCCCAACATTGGTTTTAACATTTGCCAAACATAATAATAAATCTGATAAAAAATTTAACGCATAGGGAGTTAGCGCTACCCGAGGTTCATTATTCAACATAATACAGGGGGCCAGTGCTGATGCTGTTGGTCCAAATTAGAGCACTGTGCGGGCTACCTGGGGCAACCCGGGACGTCAGTTACTGTATGTGTAGCTCATCCGCCATATCCTGAGAATGAGATATGTGGCTCCTATCGGGATCGTCGACACGTCTGGAGGTCTTGCTGGACTTGTTTTACCATTGTCGAAATGTCTTGTGCACCGGGATTCCGAGCTCGACCGGGTTGTCCCGAGATGGAGGGATTTCCTCCGTGGATCGTGAGAGTTTATGATGGACTAAGTTGGGATACCCCTGCAGGGTTAAATCTTTTAGAGAGTCGTGCCCACGGTTATGTGGCGACTTGGAAATTTATAATATCTGGTTGAGAACTTGACACTAAATCCAAAAAAAATACACCAACCGCGTGCGTAACCGTGACCATCTCTTTTCGAGTGAGTTCGAGAAGAGAACATGGTGGGGTTATGTTTGACTCATAAGTAGTTCAGGCACTTATCGATCATTACTAGTTTGCGACCGTTATGCGTAGTTACTCTTCTTACTCTTGTACTCGTAAGTTAGCCACCATACAATGCTTAGTGCTTGCTGCAACCTCACCACTTATCCATTTCATACCCATTAAGCTTTGCTAGTCTTGATATCCATGGTGATGGAATTGCTGAGTCCTCATGGCTCACAAATTACTACAAAAATAGATGCAGGTACATATAATGCAATGATATGACGTGAGAGCGATGCTTGCTTGTTTTGGAGTTCTTCTTCTGCTTCTTCAGCTTCGATCGAGGGATAGGTTCCTAGTCGGCAGCCTGGGCTAGCAGGGTGGATGTCGTTTGTGTTTTTCGTTTGATTTCATCCATAGTTGGATGCCGCTCTTCTGTATGATGTTTGATGTATTCATGTGGCGATTGTAGGCCTTTGTATGTATCCCCAATTGTGTTGTATATGGTACGATGTAATGATATCCACCTTGCAAAGCGTCTTCAATATGCGGCTCTATCCTTGGTGGGATCTTCGAGTTCCTCTTGGATAGGATCGCATATTGGGAGTGAAAACTTCGTATGAGAGCCTCGGCCGACCATAGGAGCCCCCTTGATGGATCATAGTTTGGCCGTTGTTGAGTGTAGAAGAAAAACAATTTTCAGAGTCTAGTTATATCGGAGAGTAGGAATTCTTTTTACTCCTAATCCTCTTCTTCCATCTGGTGGGGAATCGTGACATAGGTGTTTTGATGCTTCTCCTCTTCCACTTCAAAAAAAATTCAGATCACGCGGGTTTCTTTTATTGTTGCGATATCCATCCTTTTTCAACTGGTGCACTTCTCTTCAAGTTATTTCTTTGTTTCACATGTCCCAAGTTGTCCTTCTTTTCCCACTTGCCCACCCTTTTTGTTCACGGAGGTTGAAGTATCGAATTGGGCATCCATTTTATTCGTATGAAGCCTCTTCATTCATTCCTCAATTGCTTCAACTGATGGATTCTCGTCTAGTTCATCATTGTTCATCTCGTTTTCGTTTCTGGTGGATTCAATTCAAGTTTTTCGGGTTGATCATATTCCTTTCATTGGCTCAAATGTCTCCCCTTACTCGTTCGCCTCTCGCCATTTAATTTTTCCAGAGTGATGAAGACATCTCAGAAGAATCGTGTTTGCGTTCAAATTAATTCAAGGTGGTCACCTCATTCAAGTCTTTCAGTCGTTCTGGTGCATCATCTCTCTTTCAATCAATCATTTTCTACGGTGGTTTCTTTTGAGTGGGCCCATAACCCGCAGGTTTTTCCCCAGGATCCTACCTAGCTCTTCTGTTTTTCCCGGAGTTATCCGCAAATTATTTCCAAGTCCGACGTCAGGATGAGTCCTCTTCAGTCGATTCTCTTCTTCGGGATTTTCGTTCTTTTCCTTTCATTTTCATTTTCATCTTCTCTTCCTCTTCCGTTTCGTTCCTAATATCTCGGGACGAGATCTTCTGTTAGTGGGGGAGTGTTGTGACGCCTCGAGACCGATGCTCCAGTTGTCTTCCATTTATTTATTTTCGTTGTCGTCGTGTGTTTCAATTGCTTGTTGCCATGATCATGATGAGGGCCATTGTCATATTTTGCTTCTTGCATCATGTTCATTATTAATTATATTTTGCCATCCTTGTTGTTGCCATGATCATCTTGCTTTGTTATATGCTTCATGATTTTGATGTGCCTCTTGTCATTTTATTGCATTGCATCATGATCATCATGCCTTGGTTTGCATATTTAAGTTTTGTTGTGTGATCTTGTGTGAACCCCTCTTCTTCTTATCTCCACCTCATTTTTGTACCATGCACATACCAGCAACCAATTCATCAAGTTCATACAAGTTTCTATCCCATCCAAACTTCTCCTTTCTTCTTTATCCCATTTATTTTTTACTGTGACATTTTTCCTGTTCGGGAAAATGTTCAACCTTTCCCTATAAATCCTAAATAATGCCAAGACCACCTCCTCCAATTTCCAGGTCTTCTAGAAGTGTTTTTGTCGGGCTAAGGATTGATTCAAGTTTGAATTATTCTCAAACTTGCTTGAATTTTCAGTCTCTAAAAAATCCTAGAGCATTTTATTAAAAATGTGCATATTTCCAGGACTCCACACATATATTCTTATCTGTCTAATTCCATTCATGTCCTTCTATTCTTTTCCTCCAAGTGTTTTCTGTTCTAGAAAATGAAAAACGAAAGAATATGGAGGGAGAGGGAGAGAGCACAGCGCCTCAGCCCAGCCATGGTCCAACGCAGCCACTTACTCCCTCCGGTGCAGTCCAGCCGAGCCCACAAGCACCAACGCCCCTGTTCTTCTTCTTCTCTCATGTACGGCAGCGCATCCAAGACCTCCACGTCGGCAGCCGGCTTGATTTGATGGCCGAGATAGCCTCCCTACCTCCTATAAATCATGCCCTTGTGCCCTAGGGTCTCTCCTCTTTCCATTTCTCCCTCCTCCTCGTCTAGCCGCCGCGAGGTAAGCCACTCCACGCCATAGCCGCCGCCAACACCATGCCCGAGATCTACTTTGTCGTCGTCTTCTTCTTCCTCGGGGAGCAACGCACGCGTCCCCGACTTCGTCCTCGCCTCCACGGCAAGTGCCTAGAGCCCTGGATCAGCTTCCTCATCGATGTCTTCTTCCCCTTCTTTGTCTTCATCATGCACCCGTACGTCCCCAACAATCAGCGCCTCCGCCATCTCCTCTGCTTCCCCGGCGACCGGCAAACCCATGGTGATGCTCCGCTCCTTCTCCCGTTTTTCTTGCTCCATTCCCTATGTTGTATTCGCCGCCGTTCGCGAACAGGAGCTCCGGCCATCATGACCTGCCATGGTAGCAAGCTGAAGCTCGTACCTTTAGCTCCTCCGTTTGGACCCTTGCACACGAGGCACACCCGCACCACACGCACACGCAGCAGCTGCAACACTCGCCCGCCTGCGCACCCGCTTGTCTCGCCCGCACTCCTGCTCGCCCTTGCCTTAGTTCGCCTGCGACGAGATGGGTCGAGATGAGCACGAGCGCGTGCTCGCTCCGCCGCACTCACCACATCACTACAAGAATCTCGTTAATCCATGACGGATTCAATCTGCCACAGGAGAGTGCAAAACCGTCATGACATGAGGTCCATGACGGATTTGGTATCCGTCATGTATATCGCGTCATAATTTGACAACTGTACCACCATGATGGTTCCTTACTGTCACCGATTAGTCCCCAGGCCCGGTCCTTTGTGACAGCCTATAATCCGTTACGGATTGACATGACGCACTACTAGGAAAAGGGCTATAGATAATATGGACACTAATGGCGCACCACACATGTGGTGCGCCACTACTATATACTAATGGCCCATCATGTGTTGGTACGCCATTAGTGCCCAAATACTAATGGCGCACCACATCCACGGTGCGCCACTACTAACAATTTTTTTATTTTTTTTTCAAAACTAGTAATGGCGCACCAGGGGATAGTGCGTCATTACTAGTTTAACTAGTAATGGCGCACCACATCCTCGGTGCGCCACTACTAACAATTTTTTTTTGTCAAAACTAGTAATGGCGCACCACACCCTCGGTGCGCCACTACTAACAAATTTTTTTTATTTTTTTTCAAAGTTAGTAATGGCGCACCGTGGGTGTGGTGCGCCATTACTAGTTGCCATTACTAACTTTGCCCAAAAATTCCACCGAATGCACCCCCTGGACCGCCTTTTCAGTTTTAGAAAAAATAAAAGAAACGATGGAAATGTCAAAAAATAAAAGAAAATAAGTTTCCCATGTGATATGTGGTCTAGTTGTTGGGAAAATTTACAAATATGAATTTCGACTTTATTTGCAAAATCTCTCTGGAATTTGTAAAATGGGCATCACTTTTGCATACGAACTCGGATTAAAAAGTTTTTTATATGAAAAATCATCTACTCGAAAAGTTACTTACGAATTGAACTAGGGGAACCCTATTCAACATCTTCAAAATCCCAAAAAACCTAACACAACGAAAGATACGGGGCTTTTAAGATCTAGAAGGGGGAAAATGAAAAAAAATTCAAACTTACTAGGTGCGCCACTAGTAACAGAAAAAAAAACTGGTTTCAGAAAAACTTTTCTTTTTGGAATTTTTTTTCAAAATATGATACGTAATATGACCGGGAAGTTTGAAATATTTTTTCAAAACTTCATCACACTCATGAACATGAACAAAGTCCTAGACATCAACAAGGTTTAATAGGATTGATATGCTAGATATATCAACAAGTGCCTGTTAAGTGAGCTGGTGCTGGGGTTGGATAGAACTCTGAAGTTAAGCGTGCTTGGGCTGGAGTAGTGTGAGGATGGGTGATCTTTCGGAAAGTTTGACCACGGAGTGTGATTTGACTTGAGATTAAGCATATTGACCCGAGATTAAGCCATAGTGACCCGAGATTAAGAAAAAAACGAAAAAAAATTTGAAAAAAATTTGAAAAAAATATTTCTGAAAAAAATTGAAAAAAATTGTTAGTAATGGCGCACTTCTATGTGGTGCGCCATTACTAAGTCAGATAGTAATGGCGCACCGTGTGATGTACTAATGGCGCACTGCCTGGTGCACCATTAGTAAAAAGTTCTAATGACGTGATGCTAGTAGCGCACCTGTAGTGCGCCATTAGTAGGCAAAACAGGTGCGCCACTAGCAGGCCTTTTCCTAGTAGTGACGTGGCATCTACATGGATCTAACGTGGCATTGCCTTCAGCCAACCAGGCCCATTAGCCCATTTATTTCCATTCAGCTCATGATATTCATCCAACCAACCAACTACAGCGCGACATAATCAAACGAGCTTTCAGAACACAATTACTTTCCATTTAATAGGCACATAAGTTGGCCCAGTACACAAATTTTCATTGAATTATTTCACTATGTAAAGGCCTCTGAAAATATGATGGCCCAAGAACACATCCAACATCAGTTCAAACACTTAGTAAAAATCACACCAGATTACAACAACCGATATGCAACATTGTAGATACCCTCTTAATCATCAAGTTCACCTCTGCTGGTCAAACTTCCTTTGCTGATCTCACAACCAGGAAACCTGTAACAAACAATATGCTTCTGTTACAAAATGGAAGTTGGTTACAACAATATCAATAGTAGAACCACCATTTTTATTTCACATGATTTGATCCTCACTCCAGAAGTAGAGGTAAACATGTATACCAAGTTATGCCAAGGAATGCTCGTCTTTCATTCATTGCAGCAACACAACATCAATGACTAATCAGGAGTAACCTAGTGCCAAACAGTTCAAAGACGTATTTTAGAAACCATGTCATCAACTAAAGTGACAACTTATCAAGAATTGGCAGCATCTATCTATTATATTAGTAAATCAAAAAAAAAAGGAACATTGAAGATTTTTCAACCTTAAGTTGTGAAACTTTAACGGTGGAGACTGATCAGTTTATAAATAAGGTAGAAGTATATACTACTTGGCATGCATTTAAAAAAGAGGCCATGTCCGATTAGGAACTAAATATGGTCCCACTGCTAGAATACTCATTCCTATTTGTAAAGGTACCGAACTCCTTGCAATCTGCATCATATAAAAGTTCAAGTCGCGCTGGAAATGAACAGTCAGAATCTGGCTGCAGTACAATCAACAATCAAGCCAGTATGACATGAAGATAGAAGGCATAATCTACAAGGGCAAGATTCTATTAGTATCTCCCACGTGCCTAAACACTAATAAATAAACCAAGGCCACATTGCCGGGCCACGTTGATAATGGAATTGGATGTTCTATCTACAAATTAAAAGTTCGAAGTCACGATTTCGAACAAAAGTTAAACTGTTGGAGAATAACACGCTCGCCTGGACGGCGGCACGTCGGTCCGCGATGTCGACATGCACTGCAGCTACTAATTAAGCTCGAATGTGTGCATCTAATCCACAACAAGAGAAGTTGCTTGCATGATTCGATACATGCGTGGATATATATAAAAGAGAAACATGCAACAAAGCACATCTTTGCAGCTTTATCACTGATGTGTTAATTACACTCTTAACACCAAAATATACTTATAATGTAAGCTTTTTTCTTTCTAACAGTGCAAGCGTAAGCTATGCTCAAACATGTGCCCCTGTGTGTGATCGTGATCTGCTATATAAGTACATGCATATAGAAAAAATACTTATTTTTCTTAAAATATTTTGATAATACAACACATTTCAAACAGCCTACCAAGATTATACTAAATTTCAATACAAAGTTATTTTGGCTCATGTTACTTATTTCAAAACAAAGACGCAAGTATTTAACTTAATAGGAAAATACTCGACTAATCTAGAACACAAACAATACATTTACTATATCCTCATAAGTGATAAAAAATTATAATCGAGATTTACTTAGTGATCAAAATAATTATAAGCAACAAAGCATATCGTGCCAAGCATTGGTGTTTCTTCCATTTAGCAGTATACAATAACACCGTGAAATCCTGCATCAAATAATTTTATGATTAAAAACCACCTTGTTTCTGTTTTGATAAACAAGTAAGTCAACCACATTTATGCTATGCTTGGATTGCCGTTTTCCAGCCATCTACACGTGTAGAGTATGGGAACCGCTAGGGATCAGACTACTGATCCCTTGCTTCCCATCAGACAAGTGGCTGGCCGTTGGCTTAACGTCACGCTGTTCGTCAGATCTGATGGTTAGGCGCTAACCTTTTCCTTCCTATTTATGTGTTTGTAATAATCACTTCCCATTTATATAGCACGTCCTCCCACTAATCTCTCCACGGTTCCTTAATTCTGTGCTTCTACTAACAAACTGCTTCCCAGAATTACGCTAATTGTTTTGGTATGTCGTGATTGCTTCCAACAAACAAATTCAAAAACAATGCTTCCCACTAATTACGGATTTGTTTCCAATAAACAAATAAATAAAATTAATTGTATATAGATTTTTTGCAGCACAAACGTTCCATTGAAAACATTTGTTTTCCCTGATGGAAGCACATGCGATGGAAACATATTATTCAGTAAAACTGTTTCCTTCCATAAGAAAAATTGCTTCCAAAACAAAGACACTCCAACGTTCCAGATGTATGTATTCTGAACTACAAAAAAACACTCAAACTATAAAAAAAGATGTGCATATTCTCGGTTGATACTAGGATGTCTAAACTAAAACATTGGGTTGTAGACAACATGTAATCGCTTGAAGGCAGTAATAGGGGAAGGACGCCTGATTAGTGGTAAGAGAAACTTGATTTATTCAGACGCATAAGAAGCATAGTGTGTTGTTGTTAGAAGCATGATTAGTGTCTAACCGAAATTTTGTTTAACTGTGTCAGAAGTTTTTTTTTATTAGTAGGAAGCATAAATGTTTTGTGAAACCTACTGTGCTTGCTTATTGTGTAACCGAAGCTTGATTTTTTGGGCAGGAAGCAAAATAGAGATATGTTGGATACAAAATTAATAAGATGGGGCAGCATACATGTGCGGCGAACAACTACATCTGCTTCAAACAAAATGAGCATGTGCTTCCAATGAAGTTGAAATTTATTTCCAGTGTCGCATATACGTATTTTCAATGTCCAACGTCCAACCTTCTGATTCATCTATGCTTCCATCAACATTGCTTCTAAATGATATCATAATTTGCTTCTCAAGGAAGAAAAAATATTTCAAAATAGATTGGACTTTGATTCCATACAACAAGATGTAAACATCGAAGCACAACGGGACAAAGCCCCTACTAGAATATGAGCACCATCCAAAGAGGGCTCTCTTCGAGGAGTAGCGTCGATGAGATCTGAGAGACAATGATGAGATCTGACTGATGTAGCTGGAGTGTGGTGGCTAGTCAGGGCCACAGAAAGACTTGACATGCCTATTGTCCTCGTGCACGCAGAGGCACAATTATGGTAGGAAGCAATTGTCAGGCATGAAGAAGCAGGGAACCCCATGTAAGGAAGCATGCATTCTTCGTGCCTTCTTTCTCGATGTTGAAAGCGTCCCTCGATGCTCCGCTACTCTTCTCCCCAAAAGTTGTGAATGTCGATGCCAGCTAGCGGCAAGGAGCACCGGGGTCGGCACTGTTGAATGGCCGGTGTTATTGACCTGCAGCTGCATATGGCCTGAGGAAATAGGCAGTCTCGAATAGGAGAGAAGCATGGTAACAAATATATGAGAAATATATGAAGCACTTCAGCATTGTTAAACGGAAAAAATACAAGAGGTAGAAGCATGGGTATGCTAATGCAAACTGAGACTATGCATATCAAGCATGACATTTGGAAATTCTACAGCCAAAAACGGAAGGATCTGGACAAGGACACACGAATTGAAGCATCTGTACATATATATAGCTCCTCGGAAGCACCACAAAGAATCAATATTTTATTCTGGGTCTGTCTAAGCCTTATCTGAGTTATTTACCCAAAACCACCACACTTGGGGCTAGGGTAACAGGTCAGTACCAGATTTGAGCCAGGTCACAAAAAACCACCGAAATTGTGTCTAATCTGTAACGGAGAGCACTGATTGTCTGATTTGCTCGAGGAAACAGCAAAACTGACCGGTTGGGCCCACCTGTCAGGCTGAGTTGGCATGCCTATGTGGACAAAAAATCTGACGTGGACGGGGGACCCACATGTCAGCATCACATATTTCCCCCCTTTTCTTTTTTATTCCTCATCTCTGACTTTCTCTTCCACGGCACCTCTTCCTTTGCTCCGGCGAGCACGCCGCCGTCCTCCTCTCCCCCCCTCTCTCCTGGCCCTAGCGGCGGCGGCCACCTATCTCCCCCTCCCTCGTCGGCACTCCATGGAGAGGCAGACAAGCTGCGGCTGTTGCCGTCGATGCGCACGGCGGAGGCGTTGACTGTCGGGCGGGGAGATGGTGGAGGGATGCGGCGGCGCTGAGTTGCGCGGCGGCGGCCGGACGTGCCGCGGGGGATGGGGCCGGCCTCGCTGATCTGCGATGCGGCGGTGGGGCGTGCGGGCTCACAACAATGGCCGGTGGCGCGTTGACCGCGGCAAGGTCGCTGCGGCGGATTGAGGTGGACCATACGGAGGCAAGCATCCCGACGGCGAGCTCGCTCTGGGCGTGGGCGACCTCGCGTCGTCGTTGCCATCGCCGGCGGATTCGCGGGCCTCCTCCTATCCCGGCGCAAGAGCGCTCCATGGCTGCTCCATGCTGTTGGAAATATGCCCTAGAGGCAATAATAAATTGGTTATTATTATATTTCCTTGTTCATGATAATCGTTTATTATCCATGCTAAAATTGTATTGATAGGAAACTCAGATACATGTGTGGATACATAGACAACACCATGTCCCTAGTAAGCCTCTAGTTGACTAGCTCGTTGATCAATAGATGGTTACGGTTTCCTGACCATGGACATTGGATGTCGTTGATAACGGGATCACATCATTAGGAGAATGATGTGATGGACAAGACCCAATCCTAAGCCTAGCACAAGATCGTGTAGTTCGTTTGCTAAGAGCTTTTCTAATGTCAAGTATCATTTCCTTAGACCATGAGATTGTGCAACTCCCGGATACCGTAGGAATGCTTTGGGTGTACCAAACGTCACAACGTAACTGGGTGGCTATAAAGGTGCACTACATGTATCTCCGAAAGTGTCTGTTGGGTTGGCACGAATCGAGACTGGGATTTGTCACTCCGTGTAAACGGAGAGGTATCTCTGGGCCCACTCGGTAGGACATCATCATAATGTGCACAATGTGACCAAGGAGTTGATCACGGGATGATGTGTTACGGAACGAGTAAAGAGACTTGCCGGTAACGAGATTGAACAAGGTATCGGGATACCGACGATCGAATCTCGGGCAAGTAACATACCGATAGGCAAAGGGAATTGTATACGGGATTGATTGAATCCCCGACATCGTGGTTCATCCGATGAGATCATCGTGGAACATGTGGGAGCCAACATGGGTATCCAGATCCCGCTGTTGGTTATTGGCCGGAGAACGTCTCGGTCATGTCTGCATGGTTCCCGAACCCGTAGGGTCTACACACTTAAGGTTCGATGACGCTAGGGTTATAGGGAATAGATATACGTGGTTACTGTTGGGGAACGTAGTAATTTCAAAAAAATTCCTACGCACACGCAAGATCATGGTGATGCATAGCAACGAGAAGGGAGAGTGTGGTCCATGTACCCTCGTAGACCGACAGCGAAAGTGTTATCACAACGCGGTTGATGTAGTCGTACGTCTTCACGATCCGACCGATCAAGTACCGAACGCACGGCACCTCCGAAGTTCTACACACGTTCAGCTCGATGACGTCCCTCGAACTCCGATCCAGCCGAGTGTTGGGGGAGAGTTTCGTCAGCACGACGACGTGGTGACGATGATGATGTTCCACCGACGCAGGGCTTCGCCTAAGCTCCGCGACGGTATTATCGAGGTGTAATCTGGTGGAGGGGGACACCGCACACGGCTAAAATATCGTATATCAAGTGTGTCCATGGGGTGCCCCCTCCCCCCGTATATAAAGGAGCAAGGGAGGAGGAGGCCGGCCCTAGGAGGGGGCGCACCAAGTGTGGAGTCCTTAGTCCTAGTAGGATTCCACCTCCCATATGGAATAGGAAAAGAGGAAGGGAAAAAGAGAAGGAAGGAAGGGGGCGCCCCCCTTCCCTAGTCCAATTCGGACCAGACCAAGGGGAGGGGTGCGGCCACCCTTGAGGACCTTTTCCTTCTTTCCCGTATGGCCCAATAAGGCCCAATACGTATTCCCGTAACTCTCCGGTACTCCGAAAAATACCCGAATCACTCGGAACATTTTCGAAGTCCGAATATAGTCGTCCAATATATCGATCTTTACGTCTCGACCATTTCGAGACTCCTCGTCATGTCCCCGATCTCATCCGGGACTCCGAACTCCTTCGGTACATCAACATACATAAACTCATAATAAAACTGTCATCGTAACTTTAAGCGTGCGGACCCTTTGGGTTCGAGAACTATGTAGACATGACCGAGACACCTCTCCGATCAATAACCAATAGCGGGACCTGGATGCCCATATTGGCTCCCACATATTCTACAAAGATCTTTATCGGTCAGAAGGCATAACAACATACGTTGTTCCCTTTGTCATCGGTATGTTACTTGCCCGAGATTCGATCGTCGGTATCTCGATACCTAGTTCAATCTCGTTACCGGCAAGTCTCTTTACTCGTTCCGTAATACATCATCTCGCAACTAACTCATTAGTCACAATGCTTGCAAGGCTTATAGTGATGTGCATTACCGAGTGGGCCCAGAGATACCTCTCCGACAATCAGAGTGACAAATCCTAATCTAGAAATACGCCAACCCAACAAGCACCTTTGGAGACACCTGTAGAGCACCTTTATAATCACCCAGTTACGTTGTGATGTTTGGTAGCACACAAAGTGTTCCTCCGGTAAATGGGAGTTGAATAATCTCATAGTCATAGGAACATGTATAAGTCATGAAGAAAGCAATAGCAACATACTAAACGATCGGGTGCTAAGCTAACGAAATGGGTCAAGTCAATCACGTCATTCTCCTAATGAAGTGATCCCGTTAATCAAATGACAACTCATGTCTATGGCTAGGAAACATAACCATCTTTGATTAACGAGCTAGTCAAGTAGAGACATACTAGTGACACTCTGTTTGTCTATGTATTCACACATGTATTATGTTTCCGGTTAATACAATTCTAGCATGAATAATAAACATTTATCATGATATAAGGAAATATATAATACTTTATTATTGCCTCTAGGGCATATTTCCTTTAGTCTCCCACTTGCACTAGAGTCAATAATCTAGTTCACATCGCCATGTGATTTAACATCAATAATTCACATCACCATGTGATTAACACTCATAGTTCACATCTCTATGTGACCAACACTCAAAGTGTTTACTAGAGTCAATAATCTAGTTCACATCGCTATGTGATTAACACCCAAAGAGTACTAAGGTGTGATCATGTTTTGATTGTGAGATAATTTTAGTCAACGGGTCTGTCACATTCAGATCCGTAAGTATTTTGCAAATTTCTATGTCTACAATGCTCTGCACGGAGCTACTCTAGCTAATTGCTCCCACTTTCAATATGTATCTAGACCGAGACTTAGAGTCATCTAGATTTAGTGTCAAAACTTGCATCGACGTAACCCTTTACGACGAACCTTTTGTCACTTCCATAATCGAGAAACATTTCCTTATTCCACTAAGGATAATTTTGACCGCTTTCCAGTGATCTACTCCTAGATCACTATTGTACTCCCTTGCCAAAATCAGTGTAGGGTATACAATAGATCTGGTACACAGCATGGCATACTTTAATAGAACCTATGGCCAAGGCATAGGGAATGACTTTCATTCTCTTTCTATCTTCTGCCATGGTCGGGCTTTGAGTCTTACTCAATTTCACACCATGTAACACAGGCAAGAAACTCTTTTCTTTGACTGTTCTATTTTGAACTAATTCAAAATCTTGTTAAGGTATGTACTCATTGAAAAAACTTATCAAGCGTCTTGATCTATCTCTATAGATCTTGATGCTCAATATGTAAGCAGCTTCACCGAGGTCTTTCTTTGAAAAACTCCTTTCAAACACTCCTTTATGCTTTGCAGAATAATTCTACATTATTTCCGATCAACAATATGTCATATACTTATCAGAAATGCTGTAGTGCTCCCGCTCACTTTCTTGTAAATACAGGCTTCACCGCAAGTCTGTATAAAACTATATCATTTGATCAACTTATCAAAGTGTATATTCCAACTCCGAGATGCTTGCACCAGTCCATAGATGGATCGCTGGAGCTTGCATATTTTGTTAGCACCTTTAGGATTGACAAAACCTTCTGGTTGCATCATATACAACTCTTCTTTAATAAATCCATTAAGGAATGCAGTTTTGTTTATCCATTTGTCATATTTCATAAAATGCGGCAATTGCTAACATGATTCAGACAGACTTAAGCATAGATACGAGTGAGAAACTCTCATCGTAGTCAACACCTTGAACTTGTCGAAAAACCTTTTTGCGACAATTCTAGCTTTGTAGATAGTAACACTACTATCAGCGCCCGTCTTCCTCTTGACGATCCATTTATTCTCAATTGCTTGCCGATCATCGGGCAAGTCAACCAAAGTCCACACTTTGTTCTCATACATGGATCTCATCTCAGATTTCATGGCCTCAAGCCATTTTGCGGAATCTGGGCTCACCATCGCTTCTTCATAGTTCGTAGGTTCGTCATGGTCTAGTAACATAACCTCCAGAACAGGATTACCGTACCACTCTGGTGCGGATCTTACTCTGGTTTACCTACGAGGTTTGGTAGTAACTTGATCTGAAGTTACATGATCATCATCATTACCTTCCTCACTAATTGGTGTAGGAGTCACAGGAACAGATTTCTGTGATGAACTACTTTCCAATAAGGGAGCAGGTACAGTTACCTCATCAAGTTCTACTTTCCTCCCACTCACTTCTTTCGAGAGAAACTCCTTCTCTAGAAAGGATCCATTCTTAGCAACGAATGTCTTGCCTTCGGATCTGTGATAGAAGGTGTACCCAACAGTTTCCTTTGGGTATCCTATGAAGACACATTTCTCCGATTTGGGTTCGAGCTTATCAGGTTGAAGCTTTTTCACATAAGCATCGCAGCCCCAAACTTTAAGAAACGACAACTTTGGTTTCTTGCCAAACCACAGTTCATAAGGCGTCGTCTCAACGGATTTCGATGGTGCCCTATTTAACGTGAATGCAGCCGTCTCTAAAGCATAACCCCAAAACGATAGCGGTAAATCAATAAGAGACATCATATATCGCACTATATCTAATAAAGTACGGTTACGATGCTCGGACACACCATTACACTGTGGTGTTCCAGGTGGCGTGAGTAGTGAAACTATTTCACATTGTTTTAACTGAAGGCCAAACTCGTAACTCAAATATTTTACCTCTGCGATCATATCGTAGAAACTTTTATTTTCTTGTTACGATGATTCTCCACTTTCACTCTGAAATTCTTTAAACTTTTCAAATGTTTCAGACTTGTGTTTCATCAAGTAGATATACCCATATCTGCTCAAATCATCTGTGAAGGTCAGAAAATAATGATACCTGCTACGAGCCTCAATATTCATCGGACCACATACATCTGTATGTATGATTTCCAACAAATTTGTTGCTCTCTCCATAGTTCCGGAGAACGGCGTTTTAGTCATCTTGCCCATGAGGCATGGTTCGCAAGCATCAAGTGATTCATAATCAATTGATTCCAAAATCCCATCAGTATGGAGTTTCTTCACGCGCTTTACACCAATATGACCTAAACGGCAGTGCCATAAATAAGTTGCACTATCATTATTAACTTTGCATCTTTTGGCTTCAATATTATGAATATGTGCATCACTGCGATCGAGATCCGACAAACCAATTTCGTTGGTGTGTATGATCATAGAAGGTTTTTTATTCATGTAAACAGAACAACAATTGTTCTCTAACTTAAATGAATAACCGTATTGCAATAAACATGATCAAATCATATTCATGCTCAACGCAAACACCAAATAACACTTATTTAGTTTCAACACTAATCCCGAAAGTACAAGGAGTGTGCGATGATGATCATATCAATCTTGGAACTACTTCCAACAAACATCGTCACCTCGCCTTTTACTAGTCTCTGTTTATTCTGCAACTCCCGTTTCGAGTTACTACTCTTAGCAACTGAACCAGTATCAAATACCGAGGGGTTGCTATAAACACTAGTAAAGTACACATCAATAACATGTATATCCAATATACCTTTGTTCACTTTGCCATCCTTCTTATCCATCAAATAGTTGGGGTAGTTCCGCTTCCAGTTGACCAGTCCCTTTGCAGTAGAAGCACTTAGTCTCAGGCTTAGGTACAGACTTGGGCTTCTTCACTTGAGTAGCAACTTGCTTGCCGTTCTTTTTGAAGTTCCCCTTCTTCCCTTTGCCCTTTTCTTGAAACTAGTGGTCTCGTCAACCATCAACACTTGAAGTGGTCTCGTCAACCATCAACACTTGATGTTTTTCTTGATTTCTACCTTCGTCGATTTCAGCATCACGAAGAGCTCGGGAATTACTTTCGTCATCCCTTACATACTATAGTTCATCACGAAGTTCTACTAACTTGGTGATGGTGACTAGAGAATTCTGTCAATCACTTATTTTATCTGGAAGATTAACTCCCACTTGATTCAAGCGATTGTAGTACCCAGACAATCTGAGCACATGCTCACTAGTTGAGCGATTCTCCTCCATCTTTTAGCTATAGAACTTGTTGGAGATTTCATATCTCTCAACTCGGGTATTTGCTTGAAATATTAACTTCAACTCCTGGAACATCTTATATGGTCCATGGCGTTCAAAACGTCTTTGAAGTCCCGATTCTAAGCCGTTAAGCATGGTGCACTAAACTATCAAGTAGTCATCATAATTGAGCTAGCCAAACGTTCATAACGTCTGCATCTGCTCCTGCAATAGGTCTGTCACCTAGCGGTGCATCAAGGACATAATTTTTCTGTGCAGCAATGAGGATAATCCTCAGATCACGGATCCAATCCGCATCTTTGCTACTAACATCTTTCAACATAATTTTTCTCTAGGAACATATCAAAAATAAACACAGGGAAGCAACAACGCGAGCTATTGATCTACAACATAATTTGCAAAATACTATCAGGACTAAGTTCATGATAAATTCAAGTTCAATTAATCACATTACTTAAGAACTCCCACTTAGATAGACATCCCTCTAATCATCTAAGTGATTACGTGATCCAAAGCAACTAAACCATGTCCGATTAACACGTGAGATGGAGTAGTTTCAATGGTGAACATCACTATGTTGATCATATCTACTATCTGATTCACGCTCGACCTTTCGGTCTCTGTGTTCCGAGGCCATATCTGTATATGCTAGGCTCGTCAAGTTTAACCTGAGTATTCCGCGTGTGCAACTGTTTTGCACCCGTTGTATTTGAATGTAGAGCCTATCACACCCGATTAACACGTGGTGTCTCAGCACGAAGAACTTTTGCAACGGTGCATACTCAGGGAGAACACTTTTATCTTGAAATTTTTAGTGAGAGATCATCTTATAATGCTGCCGTCAATCAAAGCAAGATAATATGCATAAAGGATTAACATCACATGCAATCAATATAAGTGATATGATATGGCCATCATCATCTTGTGCTTGTGATCTCCATCTCCGAAGCACCGTGCTCGTGATCTCCATCTCCGAAGCACCGTCATGATCACCATCGTCACCGGCTCGACACCTTGATCTCCATCGTAGTATCGTTGTCGTCTCGCCAACTTATTGCTTTTACGACTATCGCTACCGCTTAGTGATAAAGTAAAACTATTACATGGCGATTGCATCTCATACAATAAAGCGACAACCATATGGCTCCTGCCAGTTGCCGATAACTCGGTTACAAAACATGATCATCTCATACAACACATTATATCACATCATGTCTTGACCATATCACATCACAACATGCCCTGCAAAAACAAGTTAGACGTCCTCTACTTTGTTGTTGCATGTTTTACGTGGCTGCTACGGGCTTAGCAAGAACCGTTCTTACCTACGCATCAAAACCACAACGATAGTTTGTCAAGTTGGTGTTGTTTTAACCTTCGCAAGGACCGGGCGTGGCCACACTCGGTTCAACTAAAGTGAGAGAGACAGACACCCGCCGGTCACCTTTAAGCAACGAGTGCTCGCAACGGTGAAACCAGTCTCGCGTAAGCGTACGCGTAATGTCGGTCCGGGCCGCTTCATCTCACAATACCGCTGAACCAAAGTATGACATGCTGGTAAGCAGTATGACTTATATCGCCCACAACTCACTTGTGTTCTACTCGTGCATAGCATCAACGCATAAAACCAGGCTCGGATGCCACTGTTGGGGAACGTAGTAATTTCAAAAAAAATCCTACGCACACGCAAGATCATGATGATGCATAGCAACGAGAGGGGAGAGTGTTGTCCACGTACCCTCGTAGACCGACAGCGGAAGTGTTATCACAACGCGGTTGATGTAGTCGTACGTCTTCACGATCCGACCGATCAAGTACCGAACGCACGGCACCTCCGAAGTTCTACACACGTTCAGCTCGATGACGTCCCTCGAACTCCGATCCAGCCGAGTGCTGAGGGAGAGTTTCGTCAGCACGACGGCGTGGTGACGATGATGATGTTCCACCGACGCAGGGCTTCGCCTAAGCTCCGCGACAGTATTATCGAGGTGTAATCTGGTGGAGGGGGGCACCGCACACGGCTAAAATATCGTATATCAAGTGTGTCCATGGGGTGCCCCCTGCCCCTGTATATAAAGGAGCAAGGGAGGAGGAGGCCGGCCCTAGGAGGGGGCGCACCAAGTGTGGAGTCCTACTAGGACTCCTTAGTCCTAGTAGGATTCCACCTCCCATATGGAATAGGAAAAGAGGAAGGGAAAAAGAGAAGGAAGGAAGGGGGCGCCCCCCTTCCCTAGTCCAATTCGGACCAGACCAAGGGGAGGGGTGCGGCCACCCTTGAGGCCCTTTTCCTTCTTTCCCGTATGGCCCAATAAGGCCCAATACGTATTCCCGTAACTCTCCGGTACTCCGAAAAATACCCGAATCACTCGGAACCTTTCCGAAGTCCGAATATAGTCGTCCAATATATCGATCTTTACGTCTCGACCATTTCGAGACTCCTCGTCATGTCCCCGATCTCATTCGGGACTCCGAACTCCTTCGGTACATCAACATACATAAACTCATAATAAAACTGTCATCGTAACTTTAAGCGTGCGGACCCTTTGGGTTCGAGAACTATGTAGACATGACCGAGACATCTCTCCGGTCAATAACCAATAGCGGGACATGGATGCCCATATTGGCTCCCACATATTCTACGAAGATCTTTATCGATCAGACCGCATAACAACATACGTTGTTCCCTTTGTCACCGGTATGTTACTTGCCCGAGATTCGATCGTCGGTATCTCGATACCTAGTTCAATCTCGTTACCGGCAAGTCTCTTTACTCGTTCCGTAATACATCATCTCACAACTAACTCATTAGTCACAATGCTTGCAAGGCTTATAGTGATGTGCATTACCGAGTGGGCCTAGAGATACCTCTCCGACAATCAGAGTGACAAATCCTAATCTCGAAATACGCCAACCCAACAAGCACCTTTGGAGACACCTGTAGAGCACCTTTATAATCACCCAGTTACGTTGTGACGTTTGGTAGCACACAAAGTGTTCCTCCGGTAAACGGGAGTTGCATAATCTCATAGTCATAGGAACATGTATAAGTCATGAAGAAAGCAATAGCAACATACTAAACGATCGGGTGCTAAGCTAACGAAATGGGTCAAGTCAATCACGTCATTCTCCTAATAAGGTGATCCCGTTAATCAAATGACAACTCATGTCTATGGCTAGGAAACATAACCATCTTTGATTAACGAGCTAGTCAAGTAGAGACATACTAGTGACACTCTGTTTGTCTATGTATTCACACATGTATTATGTTTCCGGTTAATACAATTCTAGCATGAATAATAAACATTTATCATGATATAAGGAAATATATAATACTTTATTATTGCCTCTAGGGCATATTTCCTTCAGTTACCGAATGTTGTTCGGAGTCCCGGATGAGATGCCGGACGTCACGAGGAGTTCCGGAATGGTCCGGAGGTAAAGATTTATATATGGGAAGTCCTGTTCTGGTCACCGGAAAAGTTTCGGGTGCTATCGGTAACGTACCGGGACCACCGGGAGGGTCCCGGGGGTCCACCAGGTGGGGCCACCAGCCCCAGAGGCCTACATGGGCCAATAGTGGGAAGGGACCAGCCCCTAGGTGGGCTGGGGCGCCTCCCACCAAGGCCTAAGGCGCCCTCAAGAGGAGAGGGGGCAAACCCTAGGAGCAGATGGGCCCTAAGGCCCACCCTAGGTGCGCCCCCCTTTCTCCCCCTTGGCCGCCACCCAGATGGGATCTGGGGGCTCCCGCCACCCCTGGGGAGGGAACCCTAGGTGGGGGCGCAGCCCCTCCTCTTCCCCTATATATACTTGAGGTATGGGGGCTGCCCAACAGATGATTTGCTCTCCCTCTTGGCGCAGCCCTTCCCTCTTCCATGTCCTCCTCCTCTCCCGCGGTGCTTGGCGAAGCCCTGCAGGATTGCCACGCTCCTCCATCACCACCACGCCGTCGTGCTGCTGCTGGACGGAGTCTTTCCCAACCTCTTCCTCTCTCCTTGCTGGATCAAGGCGTGGGAGACGTCACCGGGCTGCACGTGTGTTGAACGCGGAGGCGCTGTGGTTCGGCGCTTAGATCGAAATCAACCGCGATCTGAATCGCTACGAGTACGACTCCTTCATCCGCGTTCTTGCAACGCTTCCGCATAGCGATCTACAAGGGTATGTAGATGCACTCCCCTTCTCCTCGTTGCTAGATTACTCCATAGATTGATCTTGGTGATGCGTAGAAAATTTTGAATTTCTGCCACGTTCCCCAACACACGCCTGCCCCGCCGGTGCTCCATGGGGAGGTGGACGAGCTTCCGCCGCTCCCCATGACCCCCGACACCACACCTCCCGGAGCTCGGGCGCGTGGGCGCACGACGATGGCCGGTGGCAGGATGGTGACTGCGGCGAGGTCGCTGCAGCAGAGGGGGAAGGACCACGTTGACGGGCACAACTGACCTTGAACGGCGCGAAGCGTGCGGCGGCGCCGCCGCGGCTGGCGACTCCGGTTGACCGGCACGGAGCTTCTCCATGGCGTCGCCGTCCAGAACCTGTTTGATGAAATGCCTGTACGAAAAAGGAGGTGTAAATAAAAAAGAAAAATGAAAAAGGAGGCGCTGAGTCAATGACATGTGGGTCCCATCTCCACCTCGACGTATTTGTCCACATAGGCATGCCATGTCAGCTCGACAGGTGGGCCCAACCTGTCGGTTTCGCTGTTTTCGCGGCCAAATCAGCCCGTCAGTGCTCCACGTTACAGGTTAGGCTCAGAACTGGTGGTTTTTTGTGACCTGGCTCAAATCTGGTCCTGACCTGTTACCCTAGCCCCAAGTGCGATGGTTTTGGATAAATAACTCGCCTTATCTAGATGTGACATAACAATGTCACATTTACATCTAAATGTGACGTCAGCAACAGCTCATCCTAAAATAAACCCCACCTCCGTTCTTTGTCTTTGTTTATTTTTACTTTGTTTGTTTGTCTTTCTTTTCTTCTGTGTGTCCTCCGACCCACTACAAACAACCCGGACACCCCCTTCCCTGGGCCTTATATGTTGTTTGTTACTGGTCAGATCTGGGCTGCACCTTTATATATTCATACACACGTACATGTATTTGTACTTATTGTTATGTCTTTTCCTTGGGTGCCACGCACACCACGCAAGTAGCCCTGCTAGCTGCTTCTTTAGCTTCAGTAGTTCAGTTTAACCGCACATGCATGCATGCACATACGCGCGCTCGCTCACGCAACAGAATGTTAGCTAGCTAAGCTTCATATATAATGAATCTCTGGCTCTCACAACACGTACATGTACCTGTACCACCAGATTGCATTTGTCTACCGTTGATTAATTAATAGTCCCATATTCTCTTTAAAAAGATATCTGTGCGCGAAGGGCCAAAAGACACATGCATGAAAAAACTTCTAATCTACATCTATATTAAAAAAACTACTTCACTAGTTTGATGTAAATCCTATTTACAAAAATAAACGAAGATGAAAATATAGTCATGTATTGCATGAAGAAAAATGTTTGTGTAGAAGTGCTCAACTTAAAAAAACTATTGACATATTTTCACAATACACGATGAATCTTTTTGAAAGATGCATGATGAACATTTTTAACATACATTTTCAACATACACAGAAAACATTTTTTAAAAAACACCGTTAATATTTTTCTTAAATAGGATCGGCCTTTTTTAGAAGAAGGCAATTTAAAAAAAATATGAACATTTTATAAATAAATGATGAACATTTTTTCAAACATGGTAAACTTTTTTTAAACACAAAAAACCGCATGGTGGAGGAAAATCAAAAGGGGAAAAAAGATAAGCTAAGGGTGGATATGAACTGAGTCGCGGCAAGTTGTGCGTCAAGAGTGGACAAACAACTGGGTCTGGCAAGTTTCGTGTCGAGGGTGGACATGGGATTGGGTCGGGGTCGGGGCAAATTGCATGTCGTTGGTGGACATGCAATTGAATCAGGTCAGGACGAGTTGTGTACCGGTGGTTGACAAACAACTAGGTAAGACGAGTTGCATGTCGTGGGTGGACATGCAACTAGGTCCGGCGATTTGCGTGTCTAGGGTGGACATGCAACTTGGTCGAGTCGGCAAGTTGTGACTCGATGTTGGACTTACAACTGAGACAACTACACAAGACTATGACACCAGTTGCGAGCCGATGGTGAGCGTGCAACTAGAAAAACTATTAGCCTAGTTGCGAGTCGAGGGTCGGCATGCAACTGGGGCCCCTCGACAAACATACACAACCATAGTTAAGAGTCGATGGTCGACATTCAACTGGGGACCCTCGACAAACACACACTCCCCTAGTTATGAGTAGATGGTTGACATGCAACTGTGGGCACAGACAAACACAAACTCCCCTAGTTGCAAGTCGATGGTCAGCTTGCAACTGGGGACCCTCGACAAACACACACACACCCCTAATTGCGAGTTGATGGTCGGGTTGCAACTGGGGACCTTCGAAAACACACACACACTACCCCTAGTTGTGAGTCGATGGTTGACATGCAACTGGGACCCTCGACACACACACAGTTGTGAGTCGATGGTCAGCATGCAACTGGGGACCCTCGACACACACACACACACACCCTTACTTGTGAGTCAATGGTTGACATGCAATTGGGGACCCTCGAAAAACATACTCCTCTAGTTGCAAGTCGATGATTGACATGTAATTGGGGACCTTCAACGAAACGCACGCCCCCCCCCCACACCCCTAGTTGCCAGTCGATGTTCGGCTTGCAAATGAGGACCCTCGACAAACACTCACACCTCTAGCTGCGAGTCGATGGTCGGCTTGCACTGGCGGCACCGACAAACACACACTCACCTAGTTGCAAGTCAATGGCCGGCATGCAACTACAACTGGGTTCCTCGACACACAAACACACACACACACACTCCTAGTTGAGAGTCAATGGTCGGCATGCAACTGGGGACCGTTGACAAAGTACACTGTAAATTTTTATTCTATCAAAAAAAGAAAAGAAAAAGTGCCTTGTAAATTTTTATTCTATCAAAAAAGAAAAAAGTGCCTTGCAAATTTTTATTCTATGAAAAAAAGAAAAAAAACTATCAAAAATGGAATACTTGCAACTGGGGACCCTCGACAAACACACACACCCTTAGTTGCGAGTCGATGGTTGGCTTGCAACTGGGGCCACGACAAAACACACACACCCACTAATTGCGAGTCGATGCTCGGCTTGCAACTTGGGACTCTCGACAAACACACAACCCTTAGTTGCGAGTCAATGGTGGACTTGCAACTGGGGGACACAACAAAACACACACACACACCCTAGTTGTGTGTCGATGCTCGGCTTGCAACTTGGGACTCTCGACAAACACACAGTACTTAGTTGTGAGTCAATGGTGGACTTGCAACTAGGGGCCACGACAAAACACACACACACCCTAGTTGCAAGTTGATGGTCGACATGCAATTGGGGACCCTCAACAAACACACACACTCCTAGTTACGAGTCGATGGTGGACATGCAACTGGGGACCCTCGACAAACATACACACCCTTAGTTGCGAGTATATGGTCGGCTTGCAACTGGGGGCCACGACAAAACACACACATGCACACACCCGTTCCGAGAGTTGATGGTCAGCTTGCAACTGGGGGCCTAAACAAACACACACACCACCCAGTTGTGAGTCGATGTTCACATGCAACTAGGGACCCTCGACAAAACACACACCCCTAGTTACGAGTCGATGGTCGGCTTGCAACTAGGGACCCTCGACAAACACACACATCCTTAGTTGCGAGTCGATGGTCGACTTGCAACTGGGGCACTGACAAACACCCCCCTAGTTGTCAGTTGGTTGTCGACATGCAACTGGAGACTCTCGACAAACAAACACACACACACACACACACACCCTTAGTTGCGAGGCAATGGTGGCTTGCAACTGGGGGCCATGACAAAATACCACCCCCCCCCCCCAAGTTGCGAGTCGATGGTTGACATGCAACTGGGGACCCTCGACCAACAAACACATAGACACACACACACACTCTTAGTTGCGAGGCGATGGTTGGCTTGCAACTGGGGGCCATGACAAAACACCCCCTAGTTGCGAGTCGATGGTTGACATGAAACTGGGGACCCTCCACAAACACACACACACACACACACACACACCTTTAGTTGCGACTCGATGGTTGACATGCAACAGGGGACCCTCGACAAACACACACACACACCCTTAGTTGCGAGTCGATGGTTGGCTTGCAACGGGGACTCTTGACAACCCCCCTTCCCCTCCCCCCTCCCCCACCCGCACACACACCCTTAGCTGCGAGTCAATGGTCGACATGCAACTGGGGGCACTGACAAACACACACAACCCTAGTTGCGTGTCGATGGCCTGCTCGCAATCGAGGACCCTCGACAAACAAAAACACACACACCCTAGTTGCGAATCGATTGTCGGCTTGCAACTGGGGACCCTCAACACACACACACATCCTTAGTTGTGAGTCGATGGTCGGCTTGCAACTGGGGGTCACGACAAAACACACACACCCTAGTTGCGAGTTTGATGGTCGACTTGCAACTCGGGCCCCTCAACGAACACCCCTAATTGCGAGTTGATGGTCGGCTTGCAACTGGGGACTCTTGACACACACACACACACACCCTTAGTTGCGAATCGATGGTCGACTTGCAACCGGGGGCCACAACAAAACACACACACACACCCCTAGTTGTGAGTCAAGGATGAACTTACAACTAGGATGAAAAAACAAAAACACATGATCTAGTTGTGAGTCGAGCGTGGGCTTGCCCAGTTACGAGTCGATGGTGGGCTTGCAACTGGAACAATTGCGGGCCCAGTTGTGAGTCAAGGGTGAACCTGCAACTGGGAGGAAAAAAGAAAACACATGGCAGCTGCGAGTTAAGGGTAGACTTGCAACTGCAATGAAACAAACTATGAGGCTAGTTGCGAGTTCAAGGGTGGACATGCAACTGGGACACCTATATTGCGAGTCGGGGGTGGACTTGCAACTGAGATAACTACACAAAACTACGATACGAGTTGTGAGTCAAGGGTGGATTTGCAACTGGATAAAACAAACTACATACTTAGTTCCGAATCAAGAGTGAACTTGCAACTGGGACAACTATACAAAACTATGATACCATTTGCGAGTCGAGGCTGGACTTGCAGCTGGGACAATAACAACTACGAGTCCAGTTGTGAGTCGAACGTAGATTCACAACTCGATAAAAGTAAAAAACTTGCCCTGTTGCTACTTGAGGGGTGGACTTGTAATTAGGACAACTACGAGAACATTTACGAGTTGAGCGTGGACTCTACTAATTCTCCATCGGGCCAAGAAAACGCATAGCAAAAACCCACAAAAGAGAAACGAGTCACACCCCTCAAACAACAGCATATATGGGCTCATGTGAAGAAACATGAGAACCAGCCGACACAAAATAAAACAGGACAAGAGGACACACGGCAAAAAATAGCGATTGCATGATCAAGTTTGTGTGAACTTTAAAACAAACAAATTGGACGATTATAGACTCAGATGAGACATCATCAAGATGAGATTTAGCAAATCCAAAACCAAAAAATCTCTTCTTTAGCTACACAGTCAAATCAAAATAAACAAAAACAGGGAATACATAGACATGTAGCCCTCCACAAAACAGCTACAGCCCACACAAAAAATGAATACACAAAATGTTAATACGGCCCACTAAAAAAGTCATATCAGGCCTCATTGCTTCACGAGGGACGAAACGAAAAACACGACAGAACAACAATGAGTACGACTCAGAAGCACGTATATCTAATGGTATATGAGTTAAATGAGATATTGTTAACTCTGATCTAAATGCGAATTAGCAAAACCTATCCGAAACGGACCCAGATCACGCCGTGAAATGTCCCAATAAAAGACACAACACGAGCAGATCAATAAGTAGACACCAGACGCATAGTGCGACACTGGACGCGCGACAAAACAACCCACGATCAAGATTTGCACGATATTTAAAGAAAATAAATAACATATGGAAAAAAATCATGAATTTAAAACAAATAAATGAATAAGAAAAAATAAAGATAGAGAAGAAAAAATAAAAGAAAAAGGAAATCAAGAAAATAAAATAAAAATAAAACAAAGAAAAATATGAACGAAAAATCACTTACTTACACTCCTCCCTTCTCACTACAACCCACTCGTCGCATGAAGGATAGGGAAATGAATTTTGTTTTCAGAACCGTAGGAAAATGAATGGGCACCGTCACTTCTCCTCTCGAGAGAAAAAATAACGGCCACTCTCACCCCATGTTCTTCTACCATCGTACAATGAAGCTCACAACTAAGACAAACAGACGAAAGCCCACAAACACATCAAGCGGTGCAGACCTGCTCGAGCTCACGAAAAAAAACCAACAACAGGAATTGGACACAGGCCGACGAGCATGCGAGGAACGATCATGTTGCACGAGATTAAAGACAAATAAGATCTAACGGCGCTAGACTTAGATGTGACATCCTTAAAAAACATCTAGATGTGAATTAGTCAATCTGTTCTATCTTTACATAGGAAACACATGAGAAGTATAAATGCTCTGTACCAATAGGTGTCTGAAATCACGATAAATGTGAGAGTGTGAGATATATTGCAAGCACACAAATTTGAACATGCAAAGTAGCATGTTCAAAAATGATTTCTAGATGCAGTAATTTATTATCCGCAAACAAATTTATTCTAACCTAATTGGGAATAACACAGAATAACACAAATCAACTAGAATAACACAAATCAATAAAGATCTGACCGCCGGAGAGCCTACCTGCTTCCTAGTGCACCGGTGTTGAATGCCTAAGCAGCAAACTGAGGATGGATCTGGGCAAGATGGCTGCCCTAGTGGAAGATGGGCAGGCTAGATCATGGACAACGAACGCAGTGAGGGAGGAATCGAACCTGGCCGGTTCTAGGCTCTGGCGAAGAAAACATGGCCGACGTGCTGGGCAGTATGCTCGGCGGAGAGGACGACTGGAGGCAGGATAGGGGGACGGCGGTGGCGATTAATTCGGGACAGATGTGATGGGCCGAGGAATTATGGGAAGCTCGCTGCGTGATGAGGGGGAGGGTGATTAAAAGGGGATTTCTCTGGTGTCTCTTAGCCATCGGATGAAATACAAATCAACGACACACAAGCCGTCTGAAGATCGTCTCGTATCTGTCGTATGATCTAAAGTGTTTCCCGTAAAGTATACCCCCGTAAAAATAAAACGGACGATCTACTTGGATCGTCGTTTTTGCGTCCTAACTTTTACACCCGGTTTCACTTTACACTTGGTTATCGCTGGTATTCCGTCGGTTTGCAAAACACTTCTATGTCCGTCGTTTTTCCTAGTCGCTGGTATTCCCCCATTCTTGCTCGGTCGTGATTGACTAGGTAGCCACAGCCGAGGTAAGCGCCGCAACGGCTCAACCGGAGCACGCCGAGGCCACCGCCACCGCTCGCCGGAGCGCCGCCGCCATTCCCCCGTTGACACCATCGTCACCAGCGCAGTCGCCACCTGCAGTCCTGCCGCATCAGCTCCACCACCACGGCCCGCCATTAACGCCGAGCGTCCGCAGCCACCACCATGGGTGCTTGCGCGCTGCCGAGCTTTGAGTCGACGGTGTCACAGCATCCGCGCCGCTGCCGGAGCTCGTGCGCTCACCGCCACTGCAACCCAACGTCCGCCTCTACCACCAGCGGTCCACGGCGTCCCCGCTGCTGCCGGATTGCCTTCGCCCCTGCAGCATATCCTGCGTCCGCCGTGCCGCCCTGTGACGACGCCTGGCGCTCGTTCTTCTGGTAACCAACCGCATAGCGCACGGGAAAGACTCCGAAACAAGCAAAAATCCGACGAACCAAGCGCAGCATATTCATGTGGGAATATCCGGTTGTATTTTACAAATCTCCTGTAATATACAGGGGTATTCATGTACGGATGTAAAACTTCTACAGCGATTCCAAGCGGGGCCTTATAATATCTGTAAAAAGGAGCCCGTCCCGGTATTCCCGTGGACCTTGTTGTATAGTAACTTGAATTTCCTTTCATGCCCTTCCTAGATAATTGCCCACACATGTTTCTGCTAAGATGCTGACAAACATTAGTAGAACTCTAATAAGCATAAGCATAGGAAGAACATGAAGCAGTACAAGGACCCAGTGCTTACAAGTCCGACAACTTGTAACAAACATTTTTTTTGCACTTGATACAAAATTCAATAATAGACAATGGTCAAGATTTAGTTTCTCATGTTACGGTGGAACATACACACATTGTTATCTGTAAAAAAAAGTTTCATTTGAAATGTTTAAATGAGGTATAGCACTTACAGGATATTATTTAGAGTGGAAACAAAATAACAATTCTTTGTGGGCATAAACGCAAACACATGGTAGTCAGAAAACACTGTAATCCACGTCTTGATTTCTATTTATACTGAAACGCAAACTCTGGGTTCAGATTTACGGCAGGAATATATACAGATTAGCAAAGAAGCTGATACTTCATCAAATGGAAATCTTATTCAACATATAAGCTGCATGTGCTTCAGTGCGTGAGCTTGACTACTTGAGTATGATTTGTTCAGCAGTGGCCGGGCATCAGTGGTATGGCATCCAGCTGCTAGCACTTGCAGTAGCGATAGCGTCTGGGGTGGGACGGCCAGAGGTGCGTACGCATGGAGATGCCAGGAAGCGCTATAACCATGCGTGCAGAAAATTAAGGAATAATGAAGCAGCAGGATCTAATTTCAGATACAGCGTCCGTATAGACAAATCGACCATAGGAAATCGAGAATGACGAGTAGGGCGTGGAAGGGAATCAAACCCACCATGCGTATCTGCCGCCGTGCGCACTCAGCGTCGTTGCCCTGGTCCTTGACCTTGGTGACCAAGCCGCTCTGCCTCCCGACCAACGCATCCGGAATTTTTCTATGGAGTTGGTGCAGATGGGTTACCGCTGTGAGGAGAGGGGTCGCCTCGCGCCGGCGCCGGTACTCACCCCGCGTGGCACTTAGCTGGAGACTGCGCACCACAGATCTGGTAGTGAGGTCACTGGACTCGGCAGCGAGGTCGCCAGATCTGACAGTGAGGTCGCCGAATCTGGCCGTCGACGGGGCGGCATGGTGGAGAAGAAGGGAGAGGCTGGAAGTGGTGGAACCGGAGCGGGAGAGGGTGTTGGCGGCGGTGAAGCGGCAGAGTTTGTGCAGAGGCGGCGGAGCTCGGCACCGAGGGCCAGAGGTCGGCGGCAGGTCAGCTGCCAGCGCCGCATTCGGAGAGGGAGAGAGGAGGGAGCGGTCTGGCTGGGGCTAGAGTTAGGGCACATACAATGCAGGCGCTAAGCTAAGGGCGCTAGAACCAGCAATTTAACCGTGCGTGAAAAAATTGAGATAAATTGTGGGTCTGTTGCGCGGGCCTAGGTGGGACAGTGAAATTTTGGAAGACTCAGGAGGTAAAGTCCAGCGGGACGGAAAAAATTTCACATGACCCACCGATAGAGGCACTGAATCAATAAGTCCCGAACATCAGTTTTTTGACATCTCGTCCCGAACGCGTTGGTAGCCGTTGCCCGAATCTCCACGACCCCCTCTTGCCACGTCATCAGTAGACTCGTTCGCTCCCAGGCCGAAGCCGCCCGAACGGTTCTCCGTTCTCCCACTCACCGCTTATTCCCACTCCCCACTTCCAGGCCGAAGCCTGACCTTCGCCATTCCTCCTACTACGCGTCTGATTTGAGGAAGGGGACTGTCGGCGTTGGGAGGCCGGGACAGCAGCGAAGGTGTCCGGCGGTCGGAGCGAAGGGCGGCCGTTGCACACCCAACCTCGCCGCTTACCATTAGACCGGAAACCGCGCTCCGCCGGCTATGTGCAGATCCGCATCGTGCGCTGCCCGTGTGTTAGGAGCGCTCCCAACACGGGTCCTAACATGGGCTTTGCCCATTGGGCCAGCCGCTACTCGTACAAATACCTGGAGGAAAGCATCGAGAGGGTCATCCAGTGGATCACGGCTTTGGCACGGCGGCTCTCTTCCCCTACCTCTCGTCCTCCTCCTTCTGTTCTTCCTGATCCCCAAACCTTGTATCTCCATTGGTGTTGCCTCTAATCAAAGCTTGTATCCAATAGATATTGAGAGAGACATTTGATTCTTTACATCTGGTATACAGAGCCAGGCACCACCCTTCCTCAAATTCTTCCCCCAATTTTTTTTTCCCATCACCACCATCCGACGGAATCGACCATGGATCCGTTCCTCCAGGAGTATCTCGAGCGGCTCGGCGCCAGGCTCGACGCCTACACCAATGCCACCAGGGCCCTCGCCGAGAAACTAAACGCCCTTGACGTCAGTTGGGCCATCAGTTCACCCGCCGTCGTCCACAATCCACCACCGCCGACCACTTCGCCGGAAAGCACGACCGACGCGTCGGCACCCGTCCCCGACACCCCCTGCTCCACCACCAAGGCCCAGGAGATCCCTATGGTCGCCCATGATGCAGCCCCGGTCTGCGTCGCGATGGTGCCCGTCACTTGTTCGATGGATTGCTCGACCCAGGTCGACACCAGCGACAGGGTCGACGAGGTCCATGATGCCGCCACCGCTGTCCACCTCGAGCCCATCCACCAAGCAGTCGAGCAGCTCACTCCGGGGCAGGCAACAGCCTCTAGTGCTGAGGTCGTTTCTCCCGTGACGACCACCACCGACATCGACCCCAAGGCCGACGTGCAGGAGCTCGATGCCCTATCTGTTAACACCTCCACGCAAGTGATGAGCAAGGCGAACCATGGCGTCGTCCTCATCATCCCCAGTGACTTCTCTGCACCAACGTTGACCATGTGTTTGACATATTACATCGTCCATGGCGACGACCCGGTGCAGCCAACTGCACGCAAAGAGCATTGCCCACATGGCGTTCATCTCGTGGGTGAGTGCACAGGCTTGCTACTGCCACCATTGCGGAAAGGAATTGAGCCGCAACAGTGGCCGCCCCCTGTTCAAGTGCAGTGTTCAGAGGATGACATTGTTCTGTTCCGTGGCATTGTTTGCGGATATTTCACTAGTGACTCTGGCTGTGTATGGTGGCCACCTGATCACCAGCCAAGGAGGATTCATACTGACTTGCAAACTCCAATTGTTACTTCACTGCAGTTGCAACCATGGCCTTCTGGGAATTTTCAACTCACTCATCCATTGAGCGACGACTAGAGCATTTTGAGCAGCTTAGTTTCTGGGTTTCCACTGAGCAGCGACGGAAGAGAAGGGAATTCATCACTCCGTCTGTTTCCACTAAGTGCTCAAACAAATTCCTATGGGAGTCGCATGGCCACTCCATTCTGAGAACACAGCTGCTAATTATGGGCATGTTAGTGCATTGCCAGTTTTGGTGTCAAGAGGATTTTACAGGGAGCGGGCGCGTGGAGTTCCAGATTAACTCAGCAGTGTTTGCAACTGCAGGTTCAACTGCAGGAGATTTTGTGTACAAACCATGGCTACGGCAGTACAATTTCAGTGGACGCTTCGGAGGGATACTCACCAACCAGTTCTTGCAGTTGTGGTCCTTGGAGCATGACAGTCATGATTCAGATTTTACTAAGCATGTCAAGCTTACCATCACTTCCAAACAACGTCACTCTTGTCTTACTACGGGGTGCGTTCTTGTCTTGCAAGATCTCAATGCTGCTCGATCCACCGTTAAGACTGCGCAGATGCTGAAAATAGAGGTGACAACAGTGGGACTGCAGCCAGCAACTTTCCGCGTGAGGCAGTCATTGATTGGTACTTACATGAGCAACATTTCAAGTCATTTTGGTACTGTTCTTGCCACTCACTTTGGCACTGCTAGCATGTTCTGGAAACAACCTACCTTGATTGCTGGGATGAGAAGGAACTTCCCTGATGGTTGTGAGCGGGTTTCCATGGAAGAGCACTTCAGTTATTTGCAATATGTACAGCTACAACTATGGCGACTACCTACACATACACATGGGTCTGCACTAGGTGAACAACAATCAGGCTTCAATCTTTGGCCAGTGAAGCTGAAAGAACATGCGGTGCCCCCATGTTTGGTTTTGGTAATTGATGACAATCTCTATGGACTAATGGTTGCCTTGAGTTATATTTGAAGGTTTTGTCCATAGGCTTTTCTTGGAGTACATGTGCTGGTTTCAAGGAGAGTTTGTGTCGACCAAGGTGCTATTCGAGGAATTATCCAAAGATTGGTCATACATCATCCAAATGAAGAGAGTTGGAAAGATTCAAGGTTGATCAAGACTAAGTCAAAGAGTGAATCAAGTTGATCAACACACAAAGCATAGAAGATGTACCGAGAGGGATCAAGCGATCCCATGGTATGGTTGCGGTGTGCAAGTTCAAGTGGAACATCACGAAGAGATCAAGTGCTTGAAGCTTGCCGTCCATTGTGGTGACAATGGACTTGTGAAGATGTGCCGAAGAGTGGCTCACCCATAGTGGAGTATGGGGGAGCAATCAACTAGTCTTCATCGAGCCGACGCAATCAAGAAAGGTGGTCCAACTTGAGGGAGTCAAGATCGTCATCATCTAGCTCAAGTGGACCATGTGCAAGGCAAAGGTTTGCCCTTGATAGGTTTTCTATTTTACCGGTCTCATGATGGTAGTTGGGAGACCGGGTTATAGGATCGATTGCCGTACTATCAAGGGGGGCTCTCGATGAGTAGCTTGATCGTATCATTCGTAGAGAGCTCAAACCATTGCATCCTTGCATCATCTTTCTTGGTTCTTGTTTGCTTCTCTTTGTGAGTTTTGGAGCTTTTGGTCATCTTGTTGACAAGCTCGAGTTCATCGAAAACGGAGTTCACTTGTATCTTCTATGATGTTTTCGATGTTGGAGGTTATGTCCGTTCTTCTCTGTTGGAGGTTTCACTCCTCCATTTGTTAGGCATACCTCCCCTGCCTTTTCTTACTATAACCAGTCGTTGTTTTGATGCTACTCGTCGTCTTGTTTCCAACAAGCTTGAGTTTGCTCAATTCGGAGCTCATATGCAGAAGTTATGGCAGTTTTGGTTTTCCGTGGAGTATACTTGTTTTCGTGGAAGTGGCTTTAGGATGGCGCCAGCGGTAGTACCGCTGGGCTGGAGCGGCAGTACCACGTATCACCACAAGCGGTAGTACCGCCCATGGCCATAAGCGGTAGTACGTCTCCGGTTCCGCGCTGGTACCGCCTCGACTCGAGACATGGTTTTCTCGTGTCGGGTTCAGCGGCACTAGGAGCGGTAGTACCGCTCATGTGCGGTAGTACCGCGGCTACCACCGCCCCTAGTGCCGCTCAATGGCCCTCCTCCCTGTTGCATCTCCCTGTGCTCGTGGTAGGCGCTGTGCGCGGTCCCAGCGGTAGTACCGCAGGGCCAAGCGACAGTACCGCTGCGGCCAATGGTAGTACCGCTGGCTCCAGCGGTAGTGCCGCTCATACGGCTTTGCCTCGCCCTCTGCTTTGCTCCGCTCTCCGTGTTCTACCGCCCGGGCGGTAGAACCGCTCCCCTGAGCGGTAGTACCGCTCGTGCGCGGACTGAGCACATAACGGTTGGATTCGGGAGCTCCTATAAAAGGGGGTCTTCTTCCTCATTCAACCTTATCCTTTGAGCTCGTGTTCTTCCCCCATTGTTGACCTTCTTCGAGCTTGCTAACTCTCAGTCCCTCCATGGATTCTTGCTAGTTTTTGAGGGAAAAGAGAGAGGAGATCTAGATCCACATTTCCACCAATCACTTTCTCCTCTATGTGAGGGGAACCCCTTGGATCTAGATCTTGGAGTTCTTGGTGTTCTCCTTCTTGTTCTTCCTCTCATTTTTCTCCCTAGCATTAGTTGCTTCGGTGGGATTTGAGAGAGAAGGACTTGGGCACTCCGTGTGCCCTTGCCATTGCATTTGGTGCATCGGTTTGAGTTCTCCACGGTGATACGTGGAAGTTACAAGTTGAGAAGCTTATTACTCTTGGGTGCTTGGTACCCTTGAGCTTGTTCCTCTTGGGTGCTTGGGCGCCCTAGACGGTTGGTGGTGTTCGGAGCTCAATCATTGTGGTGTAAAGCTCCGGGCAAGCGTCGGGGTCTTCAATTAGGCTGTGGAGATCGCCCCGAGCAATTTGACGGGTTCCGGTGACCGCCCCCAAGGGTTGCCAAAGTGTACGGGTTCGGTGACCGCCCCCAAGGGTTGCCATTTGTACGGGTTCGGTGACCGCCCTCAAGGGTCCCTTAGTGGAATCACGGCATCTTGCATTGTGCGAGGGCGTGAGGAGATTACGGTGGCCCTAGTGGCTTCTTGGGAGCATTGTGCCTCCACACCGCTCCAAACGGAGATTAGCATCCGCAAGGGTGTGAACTTTGGGATACATCGTCATCTCCGCATGCCTCGGTTATCTCTTACCCGAGCCCTTTACTTATGGACTTTACTTTGTGATAGCTATATTGTTCCTTGTCATATATCTTGCTATCACCTAAGTAGTTTTTCTTGCTTAGCATAAGTTGTTGGTGCACATAGGTGAGCCTAGTTGTTGTAGGTTTTGTGCTTGACAAATTAACCGCTAGGTTTATTCCGCATTTGTTCAAGCCTCAACCGTAATTATTTTAAAGCGCCTATTCACCCCCCTCTAGGAGACATCCACGATCTTTCAGAAGCTACTATTCAAAAATAATTATACACGTGAAGCTTGGTACTGCTACATTTTTGACACTTGGATCATGTGCAAACTGACAGGAATCACTTCGCAAGATGATACAATGTATGGTGTTAATTTCACTTTCAGCTTCCTTCATGCGCATAGTGGTGAACAAATTCAGTCATTAACACATGATTTCTCAGGCATGTGTTTCCTCAACAACACATATATTCTGCTTGTGGGTTCAAGAGCAAAAGTTCAGTGTACCTCACTGATCACTTTCGAGGGTTGTTCCCCACTTGGGGCAACAATATTCGGTGACAACACTCATGACATGTCGTCCTTTACAAGCAAGCAGACCATCACTGAAGATATATATGCCAGGACAACATGTTGGACACAAATTCAGTTTGTGGTTATATGCCAGGACATCTATGTTAATTCCTCTTCATGTCTTCAGAAATTGGTGCTTAGCAAGAGGCTTCTTGTTGGATATCATACTCAGAGTGTTGAGATGCCCATCACATGCTGTTGCTGAACTAGATGGAACGGTTGACAAGGAGGAGCCAATCTCTAAAATGGGCATCCCCATTCATTTGTCAGAGCAGCAATTGACACCTCCTGTACCCGATGAGGGCGTATACGCACATGAAGACATGCGTGCTGCAATTTATGCGCACAAGTCATGGGATCCCGGGGGTGTCGCCATGCCTGCTTGGAATCCTCAATCATGGAAGATACTAAGGTTGATGCTCACCAACCATGAAGCACAAACTATGAGTGGTATGTCGTCCTCTCAATGCTCTGATGAAGAACATTTCCAAGGAGGGGGGAATGCCGTCGTGGTCATTCTTGCTGCCGGTTTGCTGCAAGACTACGTCGACCACATGTACTACATCGGCTTCCACAACGACTACTTCCTCGACACCTCCGCCCGTCAGGTCACCATCAACCACGACTACTACAACCTCATCATTCAAGTCAACCTCTACTTCGACTACAACCGCGACTTCGAGCTAGTCAAGGAACATCGAGTACAATGGGATCCTGGCGGGTCTGATGGTGTCGGCTTGGGGGCAAGCCGAATTTCAAGGAGGGAGATGTTAGGAGCCCTCCCAACACGGGTCCTAACATGGGCTTTGCCCATTGGGCCAGCTCATGGGCCAGCCGCTACTCGTACAAATACCTCGAGGAAAGCATCGAGAGGGTCATCCAGTGGATCACGGCTTTGGCACGGCGGCTCTCTTCCCCTACCTCTCGTCCTCCTCCTTCTGTTCTTCCTGATCCCCAAACCTTGTATCTCCATTGGTGTTGCTTGTAATCAAAGCTTGTATCCAATAGATATTGAGAGAGAGATCTGGTTCCTTACACCGTGCAAACATCAGAGAGGTCGAGCGCGAGCAGCAGCGGATGGAGTGGGCCAAGCGCGAGCAGCAGCAGACGAAGGTCGCGGGTCAGGGGTATGGGGGAGGAGGTCCCTCGCGTTCTTGCTCCGGCGGAAGCCCGCGGCCCATGGATTCCGGCGGGAAATTGACCACATGCGCGGTGGGAGGTGGTGGTGGAGTGGCGGATGACGAGGCTCGCCGCCGAGCTAGACAGTATGGCGCTGTGCTCAGCGGAGGCTGCCGTGCGCGGGCACGGCGGGGGTGTGGCGGCGCGGCGGGTGCAGCAGGTCGTAGTGGCCAAGGTGAGCCGACTGCTCGTGGGGTCCGTTGGTGTGCGGTGTGCCCTGTTTCCGCTGTCAATGCGCTCGTCCGCTCTGACGGACTTGAGCTTCTCCTGCAACTCCATAAGCTCGTGGCGCGTCCTCGACCTGGCAGCCGGCGGATATGGAGTCCCTGTATGCAAGGTGAGGGGCTGTTGATTCCTCCCTGTAGCCCATTTCAGTATATGCAGGGGGTTGGTTTTCTGATGAACTCTCTACAATCATTTCAGTATATGCAGGGGGGTGAATTACATTGTGTAGTTGCTCAGACATCCAAGGCAAATCATAATTTTGGATGCATATTTTGTTCTGCAATAGTGCTTTTTTGCTGAAGATCTTACACAAGTCTGAATAATACACTTTTTGTTGTACAAGGTATATAACTGAATTTCCCGCGTGTTATATAAGCGTGTGGTTGACTACATAAGTGCATGATCCCCGTAGTGTTAATTTAGGTGCAGATGATGGCAGATTCGAGTCTAAAACTTATGTTTTAGTACTACATCTATATAATAGCCACAACAACTTCATTATGTTTTTTGCCATGACACATTCAGTTCTGCATTAGGCCTTTCCAATTAGGTTGTGATTTGTATACATTAAGTTTTGCCCTGACACGTCCAATTTTAGGTTGGAAAATTTAGTGTATTATTCATGACATTTTTTAATGGAGCACGGCAATTTTGCTTTATCGACAACGGCAAGTTTAATTCACCCCTCATGGCAAATTTAATTAATGGATGATGGCAAATTCTGTTAATGGATCATGGCAACTTCATTTCATTTTTAAAACCACGACAATTTTAATAGTGGATCATGGCATTTTTTGCTAGTCTTTCATACGCAAACCCATGCTATTTTTTTGCCATGGCAAATCTTGCTTCATTTCCTTTTTCACCGCGGCAATTTTTGTTAAACCTGTTGCCATGGCAAATAGTTAAAACCTGTTGCCACGCAAACCTTCACGTTTCTTTGTAAAATCATGGTAAATTTAGTTTTAAGATCATGGAAAAGTTAGTGTATGGACCATGGAAAAATCACTTCTAGATCATGGAATACTTTTGCAAACAAGGCAAAATAAACATTTTTACCATGACAAATGTCACTTTTTTTGGACCACGGTAATTTTAGTTGTTGCTTTCTTAATTTTGCCATGTGCAAATGAAAATATTTTTGTTCAAACTCTGCCATGGCTAATTGTTAACGGCAAATTTATTTCATGGATCATGGCAAATCTTATTTTATGGACAATGTCAAATTTAGTTTTTTAGATCATGGTAAAGTTAGTTTGTGGACCATGTTAAATTTAGTTTCAGATCACGAAAAATCTTTTGTGAACATAGCAGATTCTATTTTTAACCATGGAAATTTTTAGTTTTTGATCCATCTCAGTTTAGTCGTTTGCTTTTCTTGAATTTGCCACGTGCAAATGATTTCCTTTAATCTCATACCATGCCATAAAAGTATTTTTGACATGGCTATTTTGTTAACGGCAAAATTACCTTTGATGGGGCCATATGCCAAATTTAGTTCATGGACCATGGCAACTTCATTTCATTTTTTATACACAAACCCGTGCCATATTAACTTTTTGCTTGTTTTTTCATACATAAACCCATGTTATTTTTGCCATGGGCAAGCATCGTTTCATTCAGCATAGGAAAATTGAGTTTTCTACTTTCTAGTATGGCATTTTTAACGTTATTTTGGCATGGCAAAATTGAGTTTTGTATGTTGCCACAACGAAATTAACTTTATTCACATGGAAAATTTACCTATATCGCAATGGCAATATTTTAAGTTTATTTCCATGGCATCTTTTCACCCTATATTTGCCATGGCAATTTTTTCATTTTATCGCCATGGCAAATTTCTAACTTTTATTGCCATCGCACTTTTCACCTTTTATTTGCCATGGCATCTTTTCACCCTATATTTGCCATGGCAATTTTTTCATTTATCGCCATGGCAAATTTCTAACTTTTATTGCCATGGCACTTTTCACCTTTTATTTGCCATGGCATCTTTTCACCCTATATTTGCCATGGCAATTTTTTCATTCTATCGCCATGGCAAATTTCTAACTTTTATTGCCATGGCACTTTTCACCTTTTATTTGCCATGGCAATTTTTACATTCTATTTGCCATGGCAAATTTCACTTCACATCGTCCATGGCAAATTCTCTTTAATATAGACAACAATTTCAATTCAACATACATGAAAAATTCATTTCTCATTCTTGCCATGGCAAATTTACTTTGCGGACAATGGAAATTTACTTTTTATCCGCCATGGCAATTTTACATTGATTGCAATTTCTACTTTTCATTTTTTCATGTGAATTTTGATAAAAATACCATGGCAATTTTGAATTTGCATTTTGCCATGGCAATTTAACTTTTTAATTGCCATGGCAAATTTTCCTTTATTTGCATGGCAATTTTAATTTAACATACATGGAAAATTTACTTTTATGGAGCATGGCGACTTTACTTTTTATTCTGCCATGCCAAAAATACCTTTCATCCATGGCAAAGTTTTTTATTTTTTCACCATTCATGGATTTATTTATTTTGCTTCTATAGTGTTGGGGATCGTAGCAGAAATTTAAATTTTCTACGCATCACCAAGATTAATCTATGGAGTCATGCAACGAGAGAGAGGAGTGCATCTACATACCCTTGTAGATCGCGAGCGGAAGCGTTCAAGTGAACGGGGTTGATGGAGTCGTACTCGTCGTGATCCAAATTACCGATGACCGAGCGCCGAACGGACGGCACCTCCGCGTTCAACACACGTACGGAGCAGCGACGTCTCCTCCTTCTTGATCCAGCAAGGGGGGAGGAGAGGTTGATGGAGATCCAGCAGCACGACGGCGTGGTGGTGGAAGTAGCGGGATTCCGACAGGGCTTCGCCGAGCGCTGCGGTAGGAGGGAGATGTGTCACGGGAGGGAGAGGGAGGCGCCAGGGGCTGTGGTGCGGCTGCCCTCCCTCCCCCTCCTATATATAGGCCTCCTGGGGGGGCGCCGGCCCTGGGAGATCAGATCTCAAAGGGGGGCGGCGGCCAAGGGGTGGCTTTCCCCCCCAAGCCAAGTGGGGGGCGCCCCCACCCCTAGGGTTTCCAACCCTAGGCGCAGGGGGAGGCCCGGGGGGGGGGGGGGTGCACCAGCCCACCAGGGGCTGGTTCCCCTCCCACTTCAGCCCATGGGGCCCTTCGGGATAGGTGGCCCCACCCGGTGGACCCCCGGGACCCTTCCGGTGGTCCCGGTACAATACCGGTAACCCCCGAAATTTTCCTGGTGGCCGAAACTGGACTTCCTATATATAATTCTTCACTTCCGGACCATTCCGGAACTCCTCGTGACGTCCGAGATCTCATCCGGGACTCCGAACAACTTTCGGGTTACCGCATACTAATATCTCTACAACCCTATCGTCACCGAACCTTAAGTGTGTAGACCCTACGGGTTCGGGAGACATGCAGACATGACCGAGACGACTCTCCGGTCAATAACCAACAGCCGGATCTGGATACCCATGTTGGCTCCCACATGTTCCTCGATGATCTCATCGGATGAACCACGATGTCGAGGATTCAATCAATCCCGTATACAATTCCCTTTGTCAACCGGTACGTTACTTGCCCGAGATTCGATCGTCGATATCCCAATACCTCGTTCAATCTCGTTACCGGCAAGTCACTTTACTCGTACCGTAATGCATGATCCCGTGACCAACCACTTGGTCACTTTGAGATCATTATGATGATGCATTACCGAGTGGGCCCAGAGATACCTCTCCGTCATACGGAGTGACAAATCCCAGTCTCGATCCGTGTCAACCCAACAGACACTTTCAGAGATACCTGTAGTGTACCTTTATAGTCACCCAGTTACGTTGTGACGTTTGGTACACCCAAAGCACTCCTACGGCATCCGGGAGTTACACGATCTCATGGTCTAAGAAAATGATACTTGACATTGGAAAAGCTCTAGCAAACGAACTACATGATCTTTATGCTATGCTTAGGATTGGGTCTTGTCCATCACATCATTCTCCTAATGATGTGATCCCGTTATCAATGACATCCAATGTCCATAGTCAGGAAACCATGACTATCTATTGATCAACGAGCTAGTCAACTAGAGGCTCACTAGGGACATGTTGTGGTCTATGTATTCACACATGTATTACGATTTCCAGATAACACAATTATAGCATGAACAATAGACAATTATCATGAACAAGGAAATATAATAATAACCATTTTATTATTGCCTCTAGGGCATATTTCCAACAGTCTCCCACTTGCACTAGAGTCAATAATCTAGTTACGTTGTGATGAATCGAACACCCATAGAGTTCTGGTGTTGATCATGTTTTGCTCTAGGGAGAGGTTTAGTCAACGGATCTGCTACATTCAGGTCCGTATGTACTTTACAAATATCTATGTCTCCAATTTGAACACTTTCACGAATGGAGTTGAAGCGACGCTTGATATGCCGGGTCTTCCTGTGAAACCTGGGCTCCTTGGCAAGGGCAATAGCTCCAGTGTTGTCACAGAAGAGAGTCATCGGGCCCGACGCATTGGGAATCACCCCTAGGTCGGCAATGAACTCCTTCATCCAGATTGCTTCTTGCGCTGCCTCTGAGGCCGCCATGTACTCCGCTTCAGATGTAGATCCCGCCACGACGCTTTGCTTGCAACTGCACCAGCTTACTGCCCCTTCATTCAAAATATACACGTATCCGGTTTGTGACTTAGAGTCATCCAGATCTGTGTCGAAGCTAGCGTCGACGTAACCCTTTACGACGAGCTCTTCGTCACCTCCATAAACGAGAAACATATCCTTAGTCCTCTTCAGGTACTTCAAGATATTCTTGATCGCTGTCCAGTGTTCCATGCCGGGATTACTTTGGTACCTTCCTACCAAACTTACGGCAAGGTTTACATCAGGTCTGGTACACAGCATGGCATACATAATAGACCCTATGGCTGAGGCATAGGGGACGACACTCATCTTTTCTCTATCTTCTGCCGTGGTCGGGCATTGAGCCGTACTCAATTGCACACCTTGCAATACAGGCAAGAACCCCTTCTTGGACTGATCCATATTGAACTTCTTCAATATCTTGTCAAGGTACGTACTTTGTGAAAGACCAATGAGGCGTCTTGATCTATCTCTATAGATCTTGATGCCTAATATATAAGCAGCTTCTCCAAGGTCCTTCATTGAAAAACACTTATTCAAATAGGCCTTTATACTTTCCAAGAATTCTATATCATTTCCCATCAATAGTATGTCATCCACATATAATAAGAGAAATGGTACAGAGCTCCCACTCACTTTCTTGTAAACACAGGCTTCTCCATAAGTCTGTGTAAACCCAAACGCTTTGATCATCTCATCAAATCGAATGTTCCAACTCTGAGATGCTTGCACCAGCCCATAGATGGAGCGCTGGAGCTTGCATACCTTGTTAGCATTCTTAGGATCGACAAAACCTTCCGGCTGCATCATATACAATTCTTCCTTAAGAAAGCCGTTAAGAAATGCCGTTTTGACGTCCATTTGCCATATCTCATAATCATAGAATGCGGCAATTGCTAACATGATTCGGACGGACTTCAGCTTTGCTACGGGTGAGAAAGTCTCATCGTAGTCAACCCCTTGAACTTGTCGATAACCCTTAGCGACAATTCAAGCCTTATAGATGGTCACATTACCATCCGCGTCTGTCTTCTTCTTAAAGATCCATTTGTTTTCTATCGCTCGCCGATCATCGGGCAAGTCAGTCAAAGTCCATACTTCGTTTTCATACATGGATCCTATCTCGGATTGCATGGCTTCAAGCCATTTGTTGGAATCCGGGCCCGCCATCGCTTCTTCATAGTTTGAAGGTCCACCGTTGTCTAACAACATGATTTTCATGACAGGGTTGCCGTACCTGGTGCGGAACGTGTCCTTGTGGACCTACGAAGTTCAGCAGTAACTTGATCTGAAGCTTCATGATCATCATCATTAACTTCCTCCCCAGTCGGTGCAGACACCACAGGAACATCTTCCCGCGCTGCGCTACTTTCCGGTTCGGAAGGGGTGACTATCACCTCATCAAGTTCCACTTTCCTCCCACTCACTTCTTTCAAGAGAAACTCTTTCTCCAGAAAGGACCCGTTCTTGGCAACAAAGATTTTCTCTTCGGATCTGAGGTAGAAGGTATACCCAATGGTTTCCTTAGGGTATCCTATGAAGACGCATTTTTCCGACTTGGGTTCGAGCTTTTCAGGTTGAAGTTTTTTGACATAAGCATCGCATCCCCAAACTTTTAGAAACGACAGCTTAGGTTTCTTTCCAAACCATAATTCATACGGTGTCGTCTCAACGGATTTCGACGGAGCCCTATTTAAAGTGAATGCGGCAGTCTCTAAAGCATAGCCCCAAAATGAGAGCGGTAGATCGGTAAGAGACATCATAGATCGCACCATATCCAATAGAGTGCGATTACGACGTTCAGACACACCGTTTCACTGAGGTGTTTCAGGCGGCGTGAGTTGTGAAACGATTCCACATTTCCTTAAGTGCGTACCAAATTCGTGACTTAAATATTCTCCCCCACGATCTGATCGTAAGAACTTTATCTTTCGGTCACGTTGATTCTCCACCTCATTCTGAAATTCCTTGAACCTTTCAAAGGTCTCAGACTTGTGTTTCATTAGGTAGACATACCCATATCTACTCAAGTCATCAGTGAGAGTGAGAACATAACGATAGCCTCCGCGAGCCTCAACACTCATTGGACCGCACGCATCGGTATGTATGATTTTCAATAAGTTGGTTGCTCGCTCCATTGTTCCGGCGAACGGAGTCTTGGTCATCTTACCCATGAGGCATGGTTCGCACGTGTCAAATGATTCGTAATCAAGAGACTCCAAAAGTCCATCTGCATGGAGCTTCTTCATGCGCTTGACACCAATGTGACCAAGGCGGCAGTGCCACAAGTATGTGAGGCTATCGTTATCAACTTTACATCTTTTGGTATTCACACTATGAATATGTGTAACATCACGTTCGAGATTCATTAAGAATAAACCATTGACCAGCGGGGCATGACCATAAAACATCTCTCATATAAATAGAACAACCATTATTCTCGGATTTAAATGAGTAGCCATCTCGCATTAAACGAGATCCTGATACAATGTTCATGCTCAAAGCTGGCACTAAATAACAATTATTGAGGTTTAAAACTAATCCCGTAGGTAAATGTAGAGGTAGCGTGCCGACGGCGATCACATCGACCTTGGAACCATTCCCGACGCGCATCGTCACCTCGTCCTTCGCCAGTCTCCGCTTATTCCGCAGCTCCTGTTTTGAGTTACAAATATGAGCAATCGCACGGGTATCAAATACCCAGGAGCTACTATGAGTACTGGTAAGGTACACATCAATTACATGTATATCACATATACCTTTGGTGTTGCCGGCCTTCTTGTCCGCTAAGTATTTGGGACAGTTCCGCTTCCAGTGACCACTTCCCTTGCAATAAAAGCACTCAGTCTCAGGCTTGGGTCCATTCTTTGGCTTCTTCCCGGCAACTGGCTTACCGGGCGCGGCAACTCCCTTGCCGTCCTTCTTGAAGTTCTTCTTACCCTTGCCTTTCTTGAACTTAGTGGTTTTATTCACCATCAACACTTGATGTTCCTTTCTGATCTCCACCTCCGCTGATTTCAGCATTGAATATACCTCAGGAATGGTCTTTTCCATCCCCTGCATATTGAAGTTCATCACAAAGCTCTTGTAGCTTGGTGGAAGCGACTGAAGGATTCTGTCAATGACCGCGTCATCCGGGAGATTAACTCCCAGCTGAGTCAAGCGGTTGTGCAACCCAGACATTTTGAGTATGTGCTCACTGACAGAACTGTTTTCCTCCATCTTACAACTAAAGAACTTGTCGGAGACTTCATATCTCTTGACCCGGGCATGAGCTTGGAAAACCATTTTCAGCTCTTCGAACATCTCATATGCTCCGTGTTGCTCAAAACGCTTTTGGAGCCCCGGTTCTAAGCTGTAAAGCATGCCGCACTGAACGAGGGAGTAATCATCAGCACGTGACTGCCAAGCGTTCATAACGTCTTGGTTCTCTGGGATGGGTGCTTCACCTAGCGGTGCTTCTAGGACATAATCTTTCTTGGCAGCTATGAGGATGATCCTCAGGTTCCGGACCCAGTCCGTATAGTTGCTGCCATCATCTTTCAGCTTGGTTTTCTCTAGGAACGCGTTGAAGTTGAGGGCAACGTGGGCCATTTGATCTACAAGACATATTGTAAAGATTTTAGACTAAGTTCATGATAATTAAGTTCATCTAATCAAATTATTCAATGAACTCCCACTCAGATAGACATCCCTCTAGTCATCTAAGTGAAACATGATCCGAGTCAACTAGGCCGTGTCCGATCATCACGTGAGACGGACTAGTCAACATCGGTGAACATCTTCATGTTGATCGTATCTTCTATACGACTCATGCTCGACCTTTCGGTCTTCCGTGTTCCGAGGCCATGTCTGTACATGCTAGGCTCGTCTAGTCAACCTAAGTGTATTGTGTGTGTAAATCTGGTTTACACCCGTTGTATTCGAACGTTAGAATCTATCACACCCGATCATCACGTGGTGCTTCGAAACAACGAACCTTCGCAACGGTGCACAGTTAGGGGGAACACCTTCTTGAAATTATTGCGAGGGATCATCTTATTTAAGCTACCGTCGTTCTAAGAAAATAAGATGTAAAACATGATAAACATCACATGCAATCAAATGGTGACATGATATGGCCAATATCATTTTGCTCCTTTTAATCTCCATCTTCGGGGCGCCATGATCATCTTCGTCACCGGCATGACACCATGATCTCCATCATCATGATCTCTATCATCGTGTCTTCATGAAGTTGTCACGCCAACGATTACTTCTACTTCTATGGCTAACGTGTTTAGCAATAAAGTAAAGTAATTTACATGGCGTTATGCAACGACTCGCAGGTCATACAAAAAATAAAGACAACTCCTATGGCTCCTGCCAGTTGTCATACTCATCGACATGCAAGTCGTGATTCCTATTACAAGAACATGATCAATCTCATACATCACATATATCTCATTCATCACATCCTTTTGGCCATATCACATCACAAGGCACATGCTGCAAAAACAAGTTAGACGTCCTCTAATTGTTGTTGCATGTTTTTACGTGGCTTCTATAGGTTTCTAGCAAGAACGTTTCTTACCTACGTAAAACCACAACGTGATATGCCAATTTCTATTTACCCTTCATAAGGACCCTTTTCATCGAATCCATTCCGACTAAAGTGGGAGAGACAGACACCCGCTAGCCACCTTATGCAACTAGTGCATGTCAGTCGGTGGAACCTGTCTCACGTAAGCGTATGTGTAAGGTCGGTCCGGGCCGCTTCATCCCACAATGCCGCCGAAACAAGATAAGACTAGTAGTGGCAAGAAAATTGACAACATCTATGCCCACAACAAGTTTGTGTTCTACTCGTGCATAGAAACTACGCATAGGCCTGGCTCTGATACCACTGTTGGGGATCGTAGCAGAAATTTAAAATTTTCTACGCATCACCAAGATTAATCTATGGTGTCATCTAGAAACGAGAGAGAGGAGTGCATCTACATACCCTTGTAGATCGCAAGCGGAAGCGTTCAAGTGAACGGGGTTGATGGAGTCGTACTCGTCGTGATCCAAATCACCGATGACCGAGCGCCGAACAGATGGCACCTCCGCGTTCAACACACGTACGGAGCAGCGACGTCTCCTCCTTCTTGATCCAGCAAGGGGGGAGGAGAGGTTGATGGAGATCCAGCAGCACGACGGCGTGGTGGTGGAAGTAGCGGGATTCCGACAGGGCTTCGCCGAGCGCTGCGGGAGGAGGGAGATGTGTCACGGGAGGGAGAGGGAGGCGCCAGGGGCTGTAGTGCGGCTGCCCTCCCTCCCTCCCCCCTCCTATATATAGGCCTCCTGGGCGGGCGCCGGCCCTGGGAGATCAGATCTCCAAGGGGGCGGCGGCCAAGGGGTGGCTTTCGCCCCAAGCCAAGTGGGGGGCGCCCCCACCCCTAGGGTTTCCAACCCTAGGGGCAGGGGGAGGCCCAAGGGGGGCGCACCAGCCCACCAGGGGCTGGTTCCCCTCCCAGTTCAGCCCATGGGGCCCTCCGGGATAGGTGGCCCCACCCGATGGACCCCCGGGACCCTTCCAGTGGTCCCGGTATAATACCGGTAACCCCCGAAACTTTCCCGGTGGCCGAAACTGGACTTCCTATATATAATTCTTCACCTCCGGACCATTCCGGAACTCCTCGTGACGTCCGGGATCTCATCCGGGACTCCGAACAACTTTCGGGTTACCGCATACTAATATCTCTACAACCCTAGCGTCACCGAACCTTAAGTGTGTAGACCCTACGGGTTCGGGAGACATGCAGACATGACCGAGACGACTCTCCGGTCAATAACCAACAGCGGGATCTGGATACCCATGTTGGCTCCCACATGTTCCTCGATGATCTCATCGGATGAACCACGATGTCGAGGATTCAATCAATCCCGTATACAATTCCCTTTGTCAACCGGTACGTTACTTGCCCGAGATTCGATCGTCGGTATCCCAATACCTCGTTCAATCTCGTTACCGGCAAGTCACTTTACTCGTACCGTAATGCATGATCCCGTGACCAACCACTTGGTCACTTTGAGCTTATTATGATGATGCATTACCGAGTGGGCCCAGAGATACCTCTCCGTCATACGGAGTGACAAATCCCAGTCTCGATCCGTGTCAACCCAACAGACTGTTTCAGAGATACCTGTAGTGTACCTTTATAGTCACCCAGTTACGTTGTGACGTTTGGTACACCCAAAGCACTCCTACGGCATCCGGGAGTTACACGATCTCATGGTCTAAGAAAATGATACTTGACATTGGAAAAGCTTTAGCAAACGAACTACACGATCTTTGTGCTATGCTTAGGATTGGGTCTTGTCCATCACATCATTCTCCTAATGATGTGATCCCGCTATCAATGACATCCAATGTCCATAGTCAGGAAACCATGACTATCTATTGATCAACGAGCTAGTCAACTAGAGGCTCACTAGGGACATGTTGTGGTCTATGTATTCACACATGTATTACGATTTCCAGATAACACAATTATAGCATGAACAATAGACAATTATCATGAACAAGGAAATATAATAATAACCATTTTATTATTGCCTCTAGGGCATATTTCCAACATATAGGCTCTTTTACATTTACTTTACAAAACATGGTAATTACTACTAAACGACAGATGGCAATTTTTGCCTTTTTGTTTTGCCACATGATGGCAAATTTTAATCCACATTTTTTGCTTTTCATGTATATAATAAAAATACCATAAAAGAATTTGAATCCACATTTTCTTGCCAGCATGTACACATGTAAATTTGCCATGAACTCTTTCTTTAGTCTTTTTTTTTACGAAAACAGATCTTATTTGGCCATGCCAAATTTTGCTTATAAAGATGATGTTATTTCTTGGTTTGAACCACTGGCATTTTTAGTAGTAACTTTGTTTGTCACTCTATCCGTCACAACAAATTCATCTTTCAGATTGTTTTT